>NC_012878.2:16016789-16169262 GCF_000003195.3 Sorghum bicolor | reverse complement strand
CACCATTTTGGTAGAGGACTGCTTTTCAATCTTGTGAATGAGCCTGGAATCACTATAATGCGCAACCCTTAGAAGCTTGTGACCTGGTGTGAAGTTCATATGGCTTGCATTAGTTTCACTAAAGAAGCTACTGGTACAAGTAGCTCCTTAGGCTCTAAACAACCAAAAACAAAGTACATGGAACAGTTTGTCTTGGATTCCTCCCAAAGTAACAATGCTTCATTAAACTCAAACAAAAAGGGAGATTCTTCAAATAAAGGTTTACTATGAAGGGCAAGTATCATAAAATGTTTGGACCAAGTTTGCTTCTTTGGTGTTCCAAGCAAAATATCCCAATGTTATCGCTGATATTGGGAGATGGATGACATTGTTTTCTTCCCTGGAAAGTCTTTTGCACCGAATCTCGGGACGAGATTCTTTTAAGGGGGGAAGGCTGTAACACCCTAGGTGTTTGTCACTTGCTAAGTACTAGGTTTGAGCTCAAACATGACAAGTTCAATGGTAATAAAGAGGTCAAAGTCAATCTATGAAAGTAAACCCCAACTTGGGCTTGGTGGATGCAACCTTGCTTGCATATATGCCTTTTTAAAAGGTATGCTTTGATGATGCTAATGGAACCTTTTCCATGTGCCTTATATCCATCCCAATCTATGTTGGTCTATGGAAAAGTTTGGTGAAGTTTGGAATCAAGAAGTCACATGAAATGATAAGTTATATCCTTGCCGGAATGGCTCTATTAAGGAAATAGAATCATGGGTCATCAAACAACCCTTGAAAACATGTTCATATGACTCTAGATGAATTATACAATAAAAGTCATGAAGGGTTCATGTTGAGCTTATGTCAAGAAAATGCTTCAATTGGCCTAAAATCCTATTTGGAGCTTTATCGGGTTACTGCTTTGACCAAAGTGAAAGATTGACTTCTGTTGCAGTTATGAGGTTTGACCCTAAATGAAAGTTGTAGTATTGCTTCTGTAGAACAAACTTTGTTTAAGTATCAAGAGCTAGTTTGGTTCCTATCCTAATCAAATTGAGCTCTCAAGAATCAATTCAGTGCTGATTTGCTACCTCCATATTTTGGCTGTCCCTGAAAGTGACAGCAGTGAGTTAGCTCCTTCATGACATATTATTATCCAAATTCTTATGGTAACTCAATTAGATTCCTTAATATGAGTTGGAATACTCTTCTTGATGAAAGCAATGGATCAAGTATCTGTTGATGCAAAAACTAGTCTGCAAACACAAAGGGCTAATACCCGATCCAAACGTTAAGGCGTGCCAGCCGATTTGACCTTACTATCGGCAAAGGTGATAACTCGAATACTTTAGTCCTGACAACAGCGATACGCCCGGATGTCACGGCTAAGAGGTACTCACACGGAACTTGAGGATACGCCGAGCTTGAGTCGACGAATTCCTAAGAACTCGTAACAAAAAGAAAACGTATGACAAAGTCGTCGAAAAGTAAATGCTGGAATATGAGCAAAAAAAACGTGTGTTTGATTGATTGATAGATATTCTGATTACAAGGTCTTAGGGCTTATATTTATACCCTGCTCAAAGAGCTACGACCAGACACGATTAGAATTCGAATTCCAAATTACACGGAACCCGTATACAAAATGATACGAATAACATAAGGAAATAATAAAACCATCCTTCGTGACAAACCGAAACTCCTCCACATGACAACTGGCAGCTTCCGGACTCCTCCTTCGCGTCATCGGCAATCCCCTTGCCATAGTCATCGGCAGACCCTTTTACTTGGTCATCGGCACCATATTACTGTCTGAGGACTTAGTCACATTCATCCTTTCCCTCATCGGCAACCATCCTTACCAGCAACCCGCATCGTACTGCCACCCTGTCCTGCCATCCTGGACACGTGCCCAAAAATGGTGTCAACACATGCCCCCCAGTTTCGGAGTATAAAACTATTAATGCTCCGAAATTCTCTGTAGTAATGATGTCTTCTCCGCAATTAATGCTCCTAATCTGGTAACCGACAACCTCAATCTGGGCAACTCTGATCCTAATCCTCCGCAGATCCCTCGAAATCCACAACTTCCCAAACGGGCATCTCTCTTAGTCGTACATCGGCAACAATACCGTTACAAGCCGATGCTCTGCCCAGGATATTCGCAAAAACGGTTACTTCCCCTCTATCCGCCCATCGGCAGGACGACCGTTATAGAATATCACCGATGGACCGACCAGGAGATCGCGCACAGTAAAATATCTTTAGATAATGACCGCTTCCTGTCAAATCACCTGCACAATCCCTGGATTATCGTGCGAACAGTTACCATATCCACTTGAGTACCCTCGGGTTTCTCGGATGCGGCAAAGAAATAAGTCAGATTTGCCCTTGTCCATCTTGCCCTATAAATAGTTCCTTCTTGGGTACTCCTCCCCCATTACATCATTCTGCCATCCAACTTCACTTTTCCAGCGGCGGCGCCATTCTCAATCCTCAAGATCTCGGACAAGCATTCTTCTTCATCAACTCCGGCGTCTTCCAGCGTCCCCTTCACGACAAGATGGCCGTTGGCTTCGTCGTCCCTGAGGTCAGACTTCCATCTCATCTGCTGTACCTTTTTCCTGCATTCCTGTTCATCTGCGATTTACCTTACCGAATATTTTCCTTCTCCTTTTTCTTTGTATCTTTATTCCCCAAAACACCAGGAGTTATCCAATAAAATTGTCATTCCTACCGATCAACCACATCTTCAATGCCTCGGCCCTCTAGGGGATCCAGATCCAACCGACCTTATCAACGCAGAAACCAACAGGATTCCCTTTAGAGCTGAAAACTTTGCTCTAGATCTATGGAAGGACACCTTTCGCTCTTGGCCTAGCCCTACTGTAGGGTGGAAAGACTGGTTCTTGAGGGTCAGCAACTCTTATGAAGTTCAATGGGGTGAGAGGAAATTAGCTCAATGCATTAGGCTGTCCATTGCCGATATGCACAGGAACGAGTCATTGCTGATAGCCGCATCTTACTTTTGGTCAGACACTCTCAACGCTTTTGTTTTTGGCCACGGCCCTGCTTCTCCTACCCTTGCCGATGTAGCCATGCTTACTGGGTTAGACATATCTTCTGCCGATAGCACCCACTTTTTTGATACCGCCCCTAGTGCCAAAGTGGAGACTCGCGCTATCGGCGGCTGGTCAGGGTACATCCAGAAGTACCGCGGGAGAGGGCCTGTCACCATAAAGGAACAAACCACTTTTCTGAACATGTGGCTAGACAAGTTTGTATTCTGTGGTCGATCGGCAGGACCGACTTCTGTCTATCTATCGGCAGCAGAAAGACTGGCTAGCGGTGGTCAATTTCCTCTCGGCCGTTATTTGCTCGGCGCTGTTTATCACCTTCTTCATCAAGTAGTCCAGAAACTCCTGCTCGGCCAACCTATCGGCAACTTGGGAGGTCCTTGGTGGTTTATTAATATGTGGCTCAATCTGCACCTGCACAAGCGCCTCGATCTCAACTTGTTCTCTCAGCACTTCCCAAGAGATATAGCCGAGAACCATGTGTTGGGTGAAGAGGAATCGGCAACACGTGCCCCCCTGAACTTTGGCGAAGCTGTTATAGTTTTACCCGGTTCAGGGAACACTCCGGATCAGATCGGCCGATTCTTCGAAACGCTGTATGAGGGTTTGGCCAGAGATGAACGACCATGGCTGGCTTATGACGACCCAGATAGCATGCTCCCTCTGACCTTCAATCCGTTCGACGAAGCTCTTGATAGGGACAATGAGGTGATGATGGCAATCGTGACTCCCAGAGCCATACCAGTGAACTTCTTCGGCAGCACGAAAACCTCTCCCCAAACCTATGAATTTTATAATCCATCGGCATTAGCTCGCCAGCTAGCTTTCGGCCAATTGCCGATCGCACTTCCTTATGCCGATGTAATAAAGCCCAGAGAACCCATCGCTAACCTCCTCGAGTGGACTCGAGTAGCCCAGCTACCACCAAATGCCGATACAGATGTAGATCTGTCAGAATGGGTTCCAGCTGCCTTTATCACTCAAGCATACAAGCTATGGTGGGCAGAATGGAAGGAGAATCTATTCTGCAGATCGGCCCTCTCATACCGCGGCATGATCGACCCCGAATACGAAGTCCCTGACGACACTGTAAGTATTTTAAACCGATGTCTCATTTTCCAATACTATTCCCATCGGTAACTTACCCCTGTATTCTTTTTGCAGATTGACAACACCCCCCCATCGGTTAGCAGGAGTGGCAAGCCGATCGACTTATTCCCATCAGGCCCGATCTCCTCAATCGGCCACAATGCTCCCACTCTGGCTTCCATCGTGCACCGGGGTGCGCGTCTCAAGAAAGTTACCACCAAGAAAACTCAGACATCACCAACGGTAACTGCTTCCACTCTGGCGCAAGCTTTCAAGGCAATCTGTTAAAACCCCTTTTTATTTATGCTGACTATCTTTATATCGGTTATCTGTGCTCATAAACTCTTTATCGTTGTTGCAGCAAACTGGTGCATCGGCAAAAGCCAAACGCCAAGGTGCCGATCCCCCCAGTCTAGCCAGCCAAAGAGGAAAGGCGTCCAAGGTGCTAAGACTGGAACAAAGTGTCAGAAAGTGGCAACTCCTCCTCCTCCTCCGGTGTCTCCAATCCCGGTGGAATCTTCCCCTTCTCCTCCAGAAGTCCAGGCACAGCAAGCACCATCTCCTCAATCAATACAGGAAGCACCACAGATGGAAGAACCTCAGCAAGAAGAACCTCAAACGGCAGGTACGTCAGCTGACGTAGGTGAACAAACAACTGGCCCGGCAGGTCCAGTTATATCATCGGCGGTTTCCTCAATTCAAACAACTGTTGTTCCTCTTCCGGGTAACATATCCCAACAATACTCCTACCGATAAACTTATTTTCATTTATTCTTATAATCCTTCCTGTCTTCTTTCAGGCGATATCGTTCTATCGGCAACATTTGCCGATCAACCTGCAGCTCCATCGGCCTCTCTGAGTCAAAGGCAGGAAATCGCCTTGAAGCAAGTAAGTCATCCACTTTTCCATCGGTATCATCTGCCGAAGTTTTGACCACAAAATTGACCTATTTCATTTTCATTTTCAGGAACAAGATTCTCCCGACAGCTTGTTCTCCTTCGCTATTGATATCTTCGAAGAAGAAGGCGAGGAAGCAAGCTCCTCTCGGGCAGTTGGAATTGTATCGGCAGAAACCAGAGCTAGGCTGGAGGAGCTATCGGCCATACTTCATCAAGACACAACTCAACTGGTCGACGATTCTGACCCAGCCAAGGCCCTGTTCAAGACTCTTAGAGGCCAAATTCCTGCCGATGCCGAAGAAGCACTATTCCACGCTGCACATCTAGAAAGCCGCCAGCTACAGTACCAGAGAGCTACTCGACGCCTTGCCGACAGAGCTGCTCAAATCCAGCTCTCTGAGGAGATGATGAAACAAAAACTCTTAGCCGATGAGAAACATAAGAACATCGGCATCTTAAAGTCCTCAGGTGATGCACTGAAGCAGAAAATGTCTGATCTAGCGGCAAAAAGAGAAGCTCTGCTGGCTGAACTCAAGCAAGTAGAAGACGCCCTGTCCCAAGCCCAGCAAGAAGATAGTCAACTGCCGGAGACCATCAAGCATCTTGAACAGGAACGAAACGTCCATGGTCGTAAAGCGCTGCAACTGAAGAGGAAGCTGAAGCCGATTGAAGGTTCTGCCGATGACGATATCAAAGAGATAGAGACAGCCAACCAGATTCGGCTGCGCGCCATATCCGCAATCCAAGCGCTGCTGAACATCTGAAGCTTTCATCGGCGACACACCTTTGTTTCTCCGCTTTTAGCTTTTAGTCTAGCCGATAAGACTGTTATCGGCATCTTTTGAAACATTAAGTCTGCCCTTGAACATTTAAATTCAGCCGATAGGAGTGTTATCGGCACTTAACCTTTTATGCATCGATCCATATGCTGGGGTAGTACTTCTTCAAATATTTGCCATTTAACGCTCTGGGAAATTCAACTCCTTCGAGAGTTTCTAGAATATAGGCATTACCAGGAGCTGAGCGTTTTATCCGATAAGGACCTTCCCAATTAGGAGACCACTTCCCAAACTTTGAACTTTTAGTCCCGACTGGCAAAATCAACTTCCATACCAAATCCCCATCGGCAAACTCCTTGGCCTTCACTTTTTTATCATACCATCTGGCAACTCTCTTCTTATTTTCTTCTATACTCATTAAAGCCTTTAACCGATGCCCTGCTAAATCATCTAACTCATCGGTCATTAAAGTGGCATAATCATCGGCAGCCAATTGATCTTGAAAAGATAATCGCCTAGATCCAGCCTTAATCTCCCAAGGCAAAACTGCATCATGTCCATACACCAATTGATAAGGTGACACCTTGGTTGATCCATGACAAGCCATCCGATAAGACCATAGTGCTTCATTCAACAATGTATGCCACCGCCTAGGATTTTCTTCAATCTTTCGTTTAATAAGCTTGATAATTCCCTTGTTAGACGCTTCGGCCTGCCCATTGGCTTGAGCATAGTAAGGAGAAGAATTCAACACTTTAATTCCCATACCGATTGCGAATTCATCGAACTCCCCCGACGTGAACATGGTGCCCTGATCGGTAGTAATCGTTTGGGGAATCCCAAATCGGTAAATAATATGCTCCTTCACAAAATCAATCATATTGGCCGATGTGACTTTCTTCAAAGGAATAGCTTCGACCCACTTGGTGAAATAGTCAGTGGCAACTAGAATGAATTTATGCCCTTTGCTAGATGGTGGATAAATCTGGCCGATCAGATCGATGGCCCACCCCCGGAACGGCCAAGGTTTTATTATAGGATTCATAGCCGATGCGGGTGCTCTCTGGATATTACCGAACTTTTGACAACCTTGACATCCCTTGAAATATTTAAAACAATCTTCAAGTATGGTTGGCCAAAAATATCCATTCCTTCGAATCATCCACTTCATCTTAAAAGCTGACTGATGCGCTCCACACACTCCTTCATGGATTTCTCCCATCAAACTTCTGGCTTCATCATCACCCAAGCATCGGAGAAGAATTCCGTCGATAGTTCGATAATACAATTCATTTTCAAGGAGCACATACTTGGTTGCTTGAAATCAAACCCGTCTTTCAACCTTTTTGGATGGATCTTTTAGATAATCAATAATTTCTTCCCTCCAATCACCGGCACTGACTACCGATGTCGCATTAATCATTGGCTGATATCCCGAGGCATGCTGGGCTAACCGATTAGCGTCTTCATTATGCAATCGGGGAATATGCTCCAATCGGAAGTTCTTGAATTCCTTTAACAGTTGTATACTTCTCTCGAAATAGGTTATGAGAACTTCACTCCGGCATTCATAGCTTCCGGTCAATTGATTTATAACCAACATAGAATCTCCGAATACTTCAACAGCATCAGCACGAACTTCTCTTAACAACTCCAATCCCCTGATCAGAGCTTGATACTCAGCCTGATTATTTGTTGATGTAGCAACAATCGGCAAGGAAAATTCATACTTCCTCCCCTTGGGAGAAACTAATACAATGCTGATTCCTGCTCCCCGGTCACAGGTAGATCCATCAAAGAAAAGCGTCCAGGGTGCAATTTCCAAGGTTTCCACTAGACTGCAATGCTGAGTCACAAAGTCGGCCATAACCTGCCCTTTGACCGCCTTAGCCGATTCGTAACGCAAATCGAACTCCGACAGCGCCAAAATCCATTTACCGATTCTACCACTCATAATCGGCATAGATAGCATGTATCGGACCACGTCATCTTTGCAAACAACAGCACATTCGGCCGACAACAGGTAATGTCTTAGCTTGATACATGAAAAATATAAGCATAAGCACAGCTTCTCAATGGCCGAATACCTGGTTTCAGCATCAATTAACCTCCTACTCAAATAATAAATTACCCTCTCTTTCCCTTCAAATTCTTGAACTAAAGCTGAACCGATAACCGATCCATCGGTAGATAAATATAATTTGAAGGGTTTCCCTTGTTGAGGTGGAACTAAAACTGGAGGGTTTACTAGATACCTTTTGATTTCATCTAGAGCCAACTGCTGTTCTTTTCCCCAAACAAACTCCTGATCGGCTTTCAATTTAAGAAGAGGACTGAAAGCACGAATTCTCCCAGATAAATTCGATATAAATCTTCTGATAAAATTCACTTTTCCGATCAAAGATTGGAGCTCGGTTTTATTGGTAGGGGCCACTATTTTATTGATAGCATCAATAGATCTTCGACTAATTTCAATACCCCTCTGATGTACCATGAAACCAAGAAACTGCCCTGCCGATACACCAAATGCACACTTGTTGGGATTCATCTTCAATCCATGCTTCCTTGTGCACTCCAACACTCTTCGTAAATCGGCAAGATGCTTTGAGAAATCTCCAGACTTGACCACCACATCATCAATATAAATTTCTACGATCTTGCCGATGAACTCATGAAATATAAAATTCATAGCCCTTTGATAAGTAGCACCGGCATTCCTTAACCCAAAAGTCATGACTATCCATTCAAATAGTCCAACATGACCAGGACACCTGAATGCGGTTTTTGGAATATCCTCTTCTGCCATGAATATTTGATTGTAACCCGCATTACCATCCATGAAGCTGATGACCTGATGGCCAGCCGCAGCATCAACCAGTAGATCGGCAACAGGCATTGGATATCCATCCATCGGCGTAGCTTTATTGAGATTCCTAAAATCAATGCACACCCGAAGCTTCCCGTTCTTCTTGTAAACCGGGACGACATTGGAAATCCATTCAGCATACCGACACTGCCGAATAAACTTAGCTTCAATAAGTTTAGTGATTTCGGCCTTAATATCAGGTAGAATGTTAGGATTACATCGGCGGGCTAGTTGCTGATGTGGCCGAAATCCAGACTTAATGGGTAACCGATGTTCAACAATTGATCGGTCTAAACCAGGCATCTCTGTATAATCCCAAGCAAAGCAATCTTTATATTCCTTTAACAAACTAGTTAATTGCCGTTTACACTCAGGATCTAGTTTGGCGCTAATAAAAGTAGGCCTAGGCCTATCACCACTACCTATATCTACTTCTACCAAATCATCGGTCGATGTGAATCCCTGGCCTAATTTTCCATCATCGGCGAATCTATCCATTAAAAACCATCGTCAGAACCGACTGCTTGGATCGGTGGAATCTCATAATCGGCAACTTTGAGAAAATCTTTCTCCCAAACTTCTCCTGAAATGCACCTAGTCTTTTCATAAGTATCCGCTTCTGCCGATGCGATAACATAAGAAGAATCCCCTGGGACGATCTCAATCTTGTCACCTACCCACTGAACCAAGCACTGATGCATTGTAGATGGGACACAACAATTGGCATGAATCCAATCTCTCCCCAATAATAAATTGTAGGCACCTTTTCCGCTGATCACGAAAAAGGTTGTCGGCAAGGTTTTGCTGCCGATGGTTAACTCCGCACATATCGCCCCCTTGACCGGAGACACGTTTCCCTCGAAGTCTTTGAGCATCATATCGGTCTTGGTCAAATCTTGATCCCCTTTCCCAAGCTTCCGATATACTGCATATGGCATAATATTAATAGCAGCCCCACCATCAACTAGGATCTTAGTCATTGGCTGCCCATCAACCCTTCCTTTGAGGAACAAAGCTTTAAGATGCTGCCTCTCGTTATCGGCAGGTTTCTCAAAGATAGCCGTCATTGGATCCAGAGCCAACTGAGCTATCTGATCAGAAAATCCCAACTCATCGTCACTGGCCGGTGCAAGAAACTCCATCGGCAACATGAATACCATGTTGACGCCTGCCGATGGACCTTCTTTCTTAGCGTCTGACGGCTGCCGACTCCCAGAGTTCTCTCCTTTATTTAGCTCTTCCTGCCTTTCACGTTGCAATCTCCTTTTCTGTGTCTTGGTTAATCCTTGAGGGCACCATGGAGGAAGTGGCCTTTGTCTTGCCGTCGGGCGTTGGTTCTCTCTTGACTCCATGCGATGCGTGTTAGTATCCCTGCAAAATATGAATTCATCGGGAACCCGCGCATCAGCCATTCTTTCAAGCTCCTCTTGGTTCCTGGGAAAATACTGGACACGGTCACCGAGCCGATCGTGAACGCTAAGCCTGCCCCCCAGCCGATCATGAACTGACGCCCTTCCTCTGATCGGCCCATTAAATCGTCGTTCATCATCATGATAACGCCGATCGTTCCTGTCGTACCGATCATAACCGTTGCATTCAGGGCAGTCTCTGACAGTAGGAAGCTTGATATTTTCCTCCCAACAATGGATGAAGAATGGGCAATTCCAATGATCCCTGTGCCGATTCCACTCCTGTCGGCGTCTCTCTTCTTCCCGTTGATAATCTTCCTGCTGGCGCCGGTACCGATCTTCCCGTTGTTGCCATCTCTCTCGAGGCCTTCTATGAGTTATGACAATACCAGATCGAGGAATTCTTCCTGAGCTAGCTCCTTCCTGGACCAAGCCCTTACTTCTTGCATCGGCGGTAGTAACTTGATGCTGAGGATCTACCGATGCACTCTTCTCAGCTGTCTCCGACGTTAAGACCTTAGCCTTCCCCTTAGCATCCAACATGTTCGTCGGGAAAGGATGTTGGTCTATCTTCATCGGCTTCTGGGCTTTGGAACTATCAAACTTGATTCTCCCTGACTCTATGGCCGATTGCAGCTGTTGTCTGAATACTTTGCACTCATTGGTATCATGTGAAGTTGCATTATGCCACTTGCAGTACCTCATCCTCTTCAACTCTTCTGCCGACGGGATCATGTGGTTAGGTGACAATTTGATTTGACCTTCCTGAAGTAGAAAGTCAAATATCCTATCGGCCTTGGCGGTGTCAAATGCAAACTTCTCTGGTTCCTTCTGCCCAAAAGGACAAGACATCAGCTTCTTGTTTTTTACCCATTCTGCCAAACCGATTACTGGTTCTTCATCGGAATCTGAGCTTGTTGCTTCATCAACAAATGAGACTTTCTTATTCCATGCCCTCTTAGGCTCGAAAGGCTTGATGTCTTGATCAGATATCCTCTGCACCAAGTGACTTAAACTTTCAAACTCCTGAGAAGCATATTTATCCCTGATGTGTGGCAACAAACCCTGGAAAGCCAAATCGGCTAGCTGCCGATCATCCAGAACCAGGCTATAGCATTTATTTTTGACCTCTCGTATCCTCTGCACAAATCCCTCAACCGACTCATCATTACGTTGCCTCAACTTGACCAAGTCGGTGATCTTCTTCTCATGAACCCCCGAGAAGAAGTATCTGTGGAATTGCTTCTCTAGATCGGCCCAAGTAATTACTGAATTGGGAGGCAATGATATGAACCAAGTAAAGGCCGATCCAGACAATGATGATGAAAATAGGCGAACCCTCAATTCGTCCCTGTTACCAGCCTCTCCACATTGAATAATGAACCTCTTGACATGCTCCATGGTTGACGTGTCGTCCTGTCCGGAAAACTTTGTAAAATCCGGTACTTTGTACCGATGTGGAAGCGGGATCAAATCATACGCTGGAGGATACGGTGTCCGATAAGAATAAGTGTTGACTTTGGGTTTTATCCCAAATTGTTCCCTCATTACTTCGGCAATCTTATCGGCCCAATACGCATCGGCATCTTGCCGATGAGGCGGCTGCGGATCTGGCATTTGGTGGCGAACCTCCACGTGTCTGTTCGGGACGTGACCTGTATGGAACATCGTATTGGTCACCTGTCCTCCAATCTGCGGACTACCAAACTGCTGTCCACCGATTGGCTGTCCTCCGAGTTGCTGTCCAAAATTTATTGGCTGGTTGGGAATTCCCTGACCTTGGAACCCGGGATAAACCTGCCCTTGCTGGAACCCCGTAGTCTGATAACCCTGCTGGGGCGACTGTGGAAAGGTTTGCTGTCCAAGCCATCCATTATTAGCGTTCATCGGCATAGGTGCTGCCGATGGTTGGTAATTGGGTATCGTCGTTGAATTGACATACCCCGACTGGGCCATAGGCCTCTGTTGCATCAGCATTGACTCTGCCGATGCGTTGGGCATCTGGAACATTAGATCTTGAGGATTTCCAGTGTGAGGCCTTGCGGTAGTAGTTGTGGTATACCGAGGACTCTGGTTCACCGGCACATTGGAAGGTACCGATGTCATAGGAGTTTTGCCCCTCATGTCAGTTATCTGTGATGTTCCTGGAGTCAACTCTGGAGGCATACCATAACCCCACCAGTTGGGAGGAAGAGTTAACCCCGACATTGCCGATGCCAACATATCTGTTGTCAGTTTATGCTGCCCAACTGAAATTTGTGGGTTGGTTACCATCGGCATAGATAGTGCACCAGTAGTCCCCAATGTACTTGGAGGGACGGCAGACTGTGCACTTGCACTCGTCAAGGCAGCCGATGGAGCCGTGACCTCTGGTGCCGTGGGTTGATGATGGGAAGGGCCCACATAATCCGGCGGGATTTGTCCTTCCTTGAAGGTTCTTGCCACGGCGTTGAAAACCGTATTAGACAGTACACCAGCTTGGTTGATCAGCGCTCGATTGATGGCATTGTCAACCATGTCTTGAAGCTTGCCAGGATTAGCATCAAAGGTGACCTGCCGTGGTGCCGGCAGTGCATCTTTCTGGACCACTTCGCCGCTCCTGTTTATGCTGAAAGACTTCAGGCACTGCTGCTTGAACTCTTCCATGGCTTGGGCAATAGCTTGCTTCTGCTCATCCTTGAGGTTAGCTTCCGTCACGGGGATGACGTTGTCTTGATCGAGGTCAGAGATCGACATGTTGATCTTGATCTTGAATCGGTCCCACCGAGCGTGCCAGAAGATGTGTTGATGCAAAAACTAGTCTGCAAACACAAAGGGCTAATACCCGATCCAAACGTTAAGGCGTGCCAGCCGATTTGACCTTACTATCGGTAAAGGTGATAACTCGAATACTTTAGTCCTGACAACAGCGATACGCCCGGATGTCACGGCTAAGAGGTACTCACGCGGAACTTGAGGATACGCCGAGCTTGAGTCGACGAATTCCTAAGAACTCGTAACAAAAAGAAAACGTATGACAAAGTCGTCGAAAAGTAGATGCTGGAATATGAGTAAAAAAAACGTGTGTTTGATTGATTGATAGATATTCTGATTACAAGGTCTTAGGGCTTATATTTATACCCTGCTCAAAGAGCTACGACCAGACACGATTAGAATTCGAATTCCAAATCACACGGAACCCGTATACAAAACGATACGAATAACATAAGGAAATAATAAAACCATCCTTCGTGACAAACCGAAACTCCTCCACATGACAACTGGCAGCTTCCGGACTCCTCCTTCGCGTCATCGGCAATCCCCTTGCCATAGTCATCGGCAGACCCTTTTACTTGGACATCGGCACCATATTACTGTCTGAGGACTTAGTCACATTCAACCTTTCCCTCATCGGCAACCATCCTTACCAGCAACCCGCATCGTACTGCCACCCTGTCCTGCCATCCTGGACACGTGCCCAAAAATGGTGTCAACACATGCCCCCCAGTTTCGGAGTATAAAACTATTAATGCTCCGAAATTCTCTGCAGTAATGATGTCTTCTCCGCAATTAATGCTCCTAATCTGGTAACCGACAACCCTAAGTCTGGGTGTTGGTTGCATTTGGATCCTTTTCTTTATTTATTTGATGATTATATTTGGTACTTAAGGACCGTCAACAACTCCCCCAAGCTTACCTCTTGCTCGTCCCTGAGCAAGGATGAACTTAAGAGTTTCTGCAGTGGTTTCATGCCTTAAAAGTAAGACTTAAAACTTACTCATTTTACCTTTCACCATGGGGCTTGTAACCGTCACTTGTGTCTTGAGCTGTTAAAAGATAGAACGGTCAAGTCAAGCGCCATGTCTCTTATTCTTGATCAGCTATAGCTCTGGAGTTTTTGCAGATTTTCAAATAAAACTCAGAGATTCCTTGTATGACTCTCTCAAATTTCTTTTTTATGGAATTTCTGGATCCTTTACAAGGCAGTAATGGTATATGCCTTCTCTCAAAGTATATGGTATTTTTGGTATGAGGCATAGTGATATTGCCTTCTCTCTCACCCTACTCTAATAAGGTTTTGATATCTGGAGCTCATAGGTGGGAGACAGATAATACATACTTACAAGACATTTATTGCATAGTCAAACCATGGATCCAGAGAAACAAGTCAATAAGTCAAATCAAGATCTGCATGTGTGGCGAATGAATGGTGTATGGTGATGATGGTGATAACAGTGGTGAAAGTCTAATTCTACTTTTGCTCTTTTAAGGGGATACATACCTTTCTTGCACTTCGAAGCTTTTTGAGGAGAATGAGATGCTCTATATATTCTTTTTCTTTTCTCTCAGGTGGGTATCTTGTACCCCTAATTCTACTGTCACACACTTGTCCATTTTTACCTCTTGTCTCACTTTTTCTTTTCTTCGAGGTTCCGGAAACTTGCCCCTTTTTATTTCCTCGTATTTTTTTCTTTTTTTCTTTTTTTTAGAGCACTCATCTCCTGAAATAATATAGCAAGTGGTAGTAACCAAGATAACTCGAGCATTTATTTCACAGGGAATAATAGGGAAGGAAAATATTTTTGGCTATTCTCTCCTGGATAGGAGTAGAATAATTTTGGGTGAATCTGGAGATGGAATTGAGTGGATGTATGTGGATGCGTACTTCTGGAGTACAAGTAGCATGTATGAGTGAACGTGCAAGTGAATCTTGATTTTAACCGCATGACAAGCTCCTAAGGGTCTACACAGCTTGACCACACTCACTGCTCATAGGCAGTAAAAAAAGTAAATGTATGGTTCATAGTCTAATAAGCATGTATATATGGCTGTGGTAGGATTTTAAACTCTCATCATACAGGAACTCATCATGTGTTATTTTAAAGATTTTCAAAGTTAAAATTCTCCTAAATTCTAGCATCTCTAGGAATAGATAAACAGCAGCTCAACCTTCCCATATCATATCCGTTAATGACTTTAGACTTTAGATCAAGTAGTTTTCCCACAGTTCAGGTTTAGAGCTGGTTTAAATTATAACAGTTATGCCTAAACTTGAGAGAGATTTCAATTTTAAGAACTAGTCATGGGAGAGCAACTATTCATCATTTCCATGTGAGAGCTTATCTTAAGGGTTCATAGCAAACTTTATTTATTTATTTATTTAGCAAACTAAGCAAAGATATATATAAAAGCACAAAATCTTTATTTGGGTCTTTTATGATTATGCATCTTTTTATTATTTGAGTAAAGTATAAACGCGAGTAGAAACACTTAGCTAGCAAGTGACGGAGGTGTATTTGAATGTTAGCTGCACACTTAGCTGGATTTTGATGTAATTTCTTCTGATGTAGCTAGCAAGTGACGGAGGTGTATTTGAATGTTGGTAGCACCCTGACAGCGATTAGGATGTCCTCCGTCTGCTAGTCTTTTTTGATCCTTCAATTCTGTGGAGCTCAAATAGACAACAAAGCTTTGTGGAACTGGTTAAGTGTTAGCATAAATATCTAGCCTTTATCATGTTGAGCCTCATCAATAAATATTACTTGGTAGGATCACAAATTTATTTTTATATTTTCATTTTTATAGGACAGGAATATATTTAATTTATCTTTATGCCACCACAGTGAATGTACTTATGGGTTTTATGCCATGAGCATACTCACATGTTGCTTACTATTTTTAACATTTTTATTTTCTTTTCGAGATGATATGAACCTGATTAACTAAGCAAACTATTTAAATAGTTGAAAGGAAAAAGGATAACTACCAAGTTTACCTCTTTGCAAGGCATTCGGTGTTTTTAAGTCCTCCGAACGGGACTCTCCATTTTCTCACTCGTCCTGGGATTCGCTGGATGGCGTAGTAGGTGGTTCCGGTGGCGCCTCCTCTTCGTGTATAACTATCTTCTCTCTCCACACCTGACTTGGTGCTACGGTCTCCTCAGGACAGTTCTGTTCAAGCTGTATGTCTTCAGACCTTACTACTTCTCCTTCGTAGTCTGCCCATCCGTCCTTGATGATTTGCCTCCTCTGGTAGCGGTTGCGTCGCTTTCTTCAGAGGGAAGTGCATGTGGACTTCTCTGGTTCCAATATAGATCATGGCTTTGATAGTGTTGAGGAACGGTCTTCCAAGGATGGTGGGTGGATCATACTCGTCTTCTACCATGTCAATGACCTAAAAATTATCTGGAGCTGAATATATATTGGCTGTAGGGGCATGGTTCCATGCAGGAGCTGATAAGTGACTGCGGCCATTATGTTGTCGTCAGATCCGGTGTCGTAGAGTGTCTTCTGAAAAGAGTATCCATTGATTGTGCACTCGATGCTTGGAACACCAGGGTCGTCCTTCTTGATCAGGAAAGGCGACTTGAGTCGACGATCTTTACCACCTCTGACAAGGATCTAATGTTTTAAGTCTTGTGGACAAGACTTCTCACCGTCTTCATCCTTTAGGTGCATCATTTGATTAGGTGTGGACCTTGACGTCTGCACCTCTTGATACGGAGTCACCCATGTTCTTCGTTTGCCCAGCAGTTCGAAGTGCGGTGTTGGCAATATCCTGCTCAGTGTGTTTGTGCTCGTAGATCCAGGTCCTTCACTTGGTGGAGTCTGGGAGTAAAACTACTCCATGTTTTGCTTGAAGTGTACCTGTTCGTAGAGACAAGGCAGAAATCAAGTGCATGGGCCCTGTTGGTGGAAAACACCAACAGAACCAAAAGTGTATTCGTTCTTCTCTAACCTTAAGCATAGTGAGCAAGACAAAGTTGATGGATAATAAGATCATGAGTGTAGTATTTAAAACATTTGTCAAATCAGATCGCTCGACCTAATGGAAATATAATCTATCTATATTTATGTTTTGTTTATATCTTCCAAAGATTGAATGTGCAACATATTAGCTTATATGACTAAGAGTGTGGGATCACGAAGGTAGTACTAAGAACAAAGATTAAAGGACTAAACATGTTGAATTAATTGGGTTGGTTAATTTGGAGCTACAAATCATACATGTTTGTCTCTTTTATTCATGTGTATGCCAGAACCAAGGAGAAGCTTATAAAAGTGATAGTCAAGTACCTTAAGGTGTTAGCTTACTTGAAGAGGGATGGTATAGTATCACCTTGTGGAAGCTTTCCTTTCTTAGCGGTTGTGCATCATGTTTGTGGCACCCTCCATAGATCATCTCTTTATGATGAATGAGCTATGTCCTTCTTGTGAAAATTGTTAAACTTCATGTGTCTCCTTTATCTCCAATGAGTTTGTATCTCAGGACTTCCCAGGTTGATATTGAATGTTTTCCTGCAGGGGTTAGTCCGACAAAATATACCAATGCCTACTCAAGCAGTTTTTAGTTCAGTAACCAAACTAGACTCCATGTCTAATCAGATTAAGGAAAGCTATTTAACCCAAGCACCACGCTTAATTTAAAAGCCAATAGAAGTATGTACAGTACTTCCAAACTAACACTTACTAGTATAAACATAGGTAACATGATGGCTTTTATAGAGATTTGCTTAAGTGGAGAAGTAGTGTGACTAGTATTTAACAAATCAAGCATGTCTCAAAGGTAGGGATAACCAAGATAGCAACATGGCAAAAGATGTTTTTATGTGAAGTACTCCCCCAAGCTTGAATTTTGCAAAATTCAAGTTTGGATGAATTTAATTCAATGTTGTGTGATGGTTGGTTGGACATACCTTGTGCTTGTCACTCATCCGATCTTCTTGCTCCAATCCTGGAAAGGTTAGTGGCAAGAATACCCGAAGGAATATTTCTACAAGTATCTTTATATGCTCAATACACAAGGCAATGTTGCAAATAATTAAAAGTTCATGTTACGATCTGATAAGTGCTTGTTTTAGGACACTAAGCTTGTCTTTGGGAAACCATCAATCAACTCAACGAGATCTGCAATATTTATTATAGACATATGCATCGACAACCGCTCTTTTAAAGTTTTTATAAATATAAAGGAAGAGGGGGTTGGAGATCTTAAATGTGGTGATGTTGGAGAGACCAATAGATTGGGAAAATGTTTTATATGAGCAAGGACTGGGTGAGGTATTTATGAAATAACTTCCATGCTCACTGTTGTTTCTCTCATTCTCAAACTCCAAGGATGATTCATCATGAATGCTTAAAATTCCTCTAGGATTGTCTCTCAAGTTTGTTTTATCTATCCATTCAATGGTGATAGCACATGGATTTTTAATGCCCTCTAGCCATTGATGTTGCTCTTCTCGATCCTCCTTGTGGTCTTGGTGACCCTTATGCATGGGATGTCTAAAGAGATTCATAGGATCATCGGGAGGTTCAAGAGAAAGAGCATAGGAGAACTTATTAGGCTCAAGGATGGGTTGGATAGCCGAATCATGGGATTGGAATGTTTGGAAATCCGCTATTGAAACTTCCTTTCCTTGTCTGGGAGATGATTCCTTCTCTATCTCTAGGATTTTTTTATGAAGACTAGTGCAAGAAGGATGTCCACGAATGAAGACATACCTTGCTTTACTAATAGATAAAGAAAGAAAGACTCTACCAAAGGTTATATGATTAAGACCAATGTGAAAATATCGAGGAAAAACATGGTCTTGTAGGGCTAGGTTTAAACCAGAATTTATAGAAAGATTAAAAGATTCCCTAGGTGTAGCTAAAAGTTCATTATCTTCTTGATTAAAAGATAGGACCTCGGCTATAGAAAAGGGTTGGTTTTGACCTATTGCAATCAACTCCGTACACAGACAATAATTAGGGGCAGGACTTATTAACTCCCATGGTCTATGGCTGGTCTCTGAAGGTGCAAAGAATTCAGTAATAGGTATGGAATTTGAGTTATCCATAAAGATGAAAAAAATAAAAAGATAAAAGAATAAAAGAATAAAAGTATAATACAAGATAATAGCAAGACTCAAAGTTATCTCAGCAAACCGTCTTTCTCTCCGGCAACGGCGCCAGAAATGCTTGTTGATATTTGGTAACGCCATAAGGAAATGATCCGCAAGCGCACGGATATCGGTGAGCATTTCACCCGGGAGGTTATCCAGAGTATTGTATTTATATTTTTACCACTGGGAGAAAGCGTGCATCTGACTAACCGAATCTATTGCTACTACTCTTTAGGCTACAAAGAATGATTCCCGATGTGAGTGTTGACGGTCCTTAAGTACTAAAATTAATAATCAAATAAACATGAAAAAGGATCAATATGAAACAAACATCTAGAATTAGGGTTTTATCTGACAGAATTCCACGAGCTTTGGTGTTTATCTATTTCTACAGGGGGTTATCAGAGAATATGGAGAGAAGGCCCACATGTCATGTTTACAATGAGATAATTACGTGCCGCGCAATTTTTCTCAATCTAGAAGAATCCAGAAGCCACAGAAACGAACGAGAGCACGATCGGGCTCGGGGGCAGGGCGGCCGCCCACCCCCCTTGGGCGCCCGCCCAGGGTTGGAACCCAATCGGGACTCTGCTTCGGGACTACGCTCCACCGACCTAAAGGATCAATCTAAACCATACAATCTATGTCGGTTTGATCCAATGGCTCACGTTCACTTGAGGGGACTATAAAACCAAGGCCAAACCCCCCCTGGAAGGGAGGAGAAGAGAAGAAATCATTATTCAGAGGTAGCCATCAAAGTTAGGGTTTAGAGCTTCTCTCCCACAGAGAATTAGAATTAGCTACTCCCTAATCCTTCAAGTTTAGAGGTTTGATTAGATGGCAATTAGAGAAGTAGAGCACTACGCTCTGGATTCGGATCTTCGGTAATAAAGATTGGTATTATTCATATCTTTCTCTAATTCTATGTTCTAATTGCATTATGTCTCTAATTATTATGTTCTTAGTTTGTTCTAGTTCTATATTTGATATAGTTCTAATTGATAATGAGTTTATGTATAAGTTTGCAAAGCGCTTAGCTCTTGACGCGAGGGAGTTAGGTGATAGATCACATGTGAGCGTGGTGCTTAGATGTTATTTATCTGCAAATGTATCCTATTGGCCGAGTCGTGTGGTAGTTCCCGATAGTGACAGCTTCATTGATTCTTATATAGTCCACCCTCCGTTGATAGGACAGGGAGAACCGGTATTGTGGAGTAAGTCATGCGATGCTCTGATTTACTTTATCAATGTTCCTTATACATGAATGAAGAGTCTTTTATGCTATATATGATCTTGTAGATAACTAGAGTAGATTATGACTTAGTAGTTAGTAGATAACTTAGAATCCATTCTCTAGCTAATCCGACATCACCTACATATATGAGGAGTAGTCTATTTTCTAATCGATGTGTTCTTTATCCATGAACTTATAATTCATTATCATTATCTTTATGGTTTACCCCCTGCTAAAGTAAGTGATTGTGTGACGAGTTTCTCATTAGTAATCATGTTCTTGCAAGTTTATCTCTAGTCTATGCCTTGATAGATTTTGCCCCCTTATTTTAATTTCATCCCTTGAGCAAAATTATAAATAACGATACCTGGAATACTTATCCTGGTGAAATGCTACAATGAGGTGTTTTATCTGTGCGCTTGCGGATACAATAGATTATTTTCTAGAGAGCCCTTTACATTTATAAATACCTTTGTACACTCTAGCACCATGCTGGGGATGACAACCTAGTATCTAAGTGGTGTTAGCTAGTATCAACAAGCATTTTCTGGCGCCGTTGCTGGGGATATTATACGAGTCTCACGAATAAGTCATAGAGGGGAACAAAAGGGTAACACATAGGAACGGTAAGGAAAGCCAGAAAATCAGTCAAGGTTATTCATATAAGACATTAGACTAGACTATAGAGAAATAATTGCATAAATCAGTCAAGTTTTTCCCTATAGGCAAAACAACTGCCTTAAGAGGAAATATTGTCAGTTTCCAACAGCAGAAGACAGAAACCATTTCAGAAGCATGGGAGCGTTTTCAAGGATACATCTCAGATTGTCCTCACCATGGAATGGCCACATGGTTACTTATGCAGACCTTCTACCATGGATTAACCTAGAAGGCTCGTGAGTGCCTAGATGCATTTGCTAAAGGATCATTCTTGGAGCTTACAATTGGAAAAGCAGAGATACTTTTGGATAAGATAGCAGAAAATCAAAGCTGGTTCCAAGATAAAGCTCAACAATGTCATCAAACTGAAGAAATACCAGAAGAAGTAAATGCGTTATCAAGTAAGATGGAAAATTTGCTCCATTGGATTGACCAGAGGGCCAAGTTTAAAGAAGATCAAAGGGCCATTGAGACAGCATACAGATATCAACCAACTTCGAGTCAACCCAATAGCAAAGGTATGAATTCAGGTAATACTTTCAAGCAACTTTCATTAAAAGAGATAATTGCTCAACAAACCAAAATTAATGATGAAGTTAAACAAAGGCTAGATACAAATGAATCATCTCTAAAAGATATACACAATAAAATGGATTTTCTACTAACTTCCTTTGATGAGCAAAACACTCTTAATAAAAGGGTAGAGCTTAAATTAATAAAGATAGCTGCTGCACTGCCTGTTGCTACTAACATTGAGCAGGTAAAGAATATAACTACTAGAGGAGGCAAAGCTACGAGAGATCCCCCATACCCAAAAGAGAAATAAAGAACATCAGCACCAGTGCAACCAGCAGTGATAGAAGAAGAAAGCCCAGCTGAAGCAGAAGATCTGCTACAACCACCAAGAACTGGAGAAATGAGGAAAGATTTTTACGACACCAACTATTTGCCATTTCCCAGAAGAAACAGAGGACTGTAGTCGGATGAGCAGTTTGGTAAGTTTGTAGAGGTCATTCAGAAATTATATATCAACATACCTCTGCTCGATGCCATACAGGTACCTACATATGCAAAGTACATCAGAGATATTCTTAACAAGAAGAGGCCACTGCCCACCACTGAGGTTATCAAGCTGACAGAAGAATGTAGTGCGGCCATCCTCAACAAACCACCAAAGAAGAAGGAAGATCCCGGATGTCCCACTATTGATTGCTCGATCGGAAACCAACACTTCAACAACGCACTTTGTGATCTCGGAGCAAGTGTCAGTGTGATGCCAGCATCAGTCAACAAAAAGCTTGAGCATGCGACCCTAGAACCAACATCAATGTGCCTACAACTAGCGGATCAATCGGTTCGACACCCGTTGGGCATCGCCGAGAACATTCCAGTCAAGATTAGAGATTTCCTGGTGCCAGTAGACTTCATAGTACTAGACATGAGTCCTGACTCAAAAGTGTCCATCATCCTTGGAAGGCCATTTCTGAGCACTGCCAATGCCCACATTGATGTCGGAAAAGGAGAAATCAAGTTCAACATAAACGGTCAAGAACAACACTTCACATTCAAACCCAGACCAGAGAGAGACTCTAAAGTGAAGGAAGTTCATGAAGAACCACTGGAGACACCATCTCCAGAGGATGGTAACTCAGAAGATTAAAAGATTTGGAGGTCCAGCTTGGGGGACCTAAAAATCCCAAACCCTCACCGGGAGGTAAAACGGTATTTATCCGCATTATTAATTTTCTCATGTTTAAATTCTTGCATAATTAATTCTTGCATTAGTCACATTTATTCATAGCATTATTATAATAATCAAAAGCCCCATATAAATAATATTCATGATGTGTAACAACCCATATTTATTAATTATTGTGGAGGCACAAAAAAATATTTTCCATTATCATTTTAATTTTCAATTCTCATAGATTTTCCTGCATTATATTTAATTATATTAATCTTCTAGAAGCATGACCCACACTCCTTGGGTCCCACATGTCATACACCACACCTCACATACATCCCATCACATAATTTCATCCACCAATATGTTTCCACTCACCAGACATCTTTCCACCATCCAACAACCACCACACAACATTATTCTGCGTGAGATCAAAGCAAGGAAGCAAGTGGAGGAGGCACACTCAGGACGGACACTAGGAGTGGGCGCCCGCCCACCTACCATGGGCGCCCGCCCTGCTCCCTCTTCCTCCTATAAATAGCCACCTTCTACCTCCATCCTCTCCACACAAGCACTCCAGAAAACCACACAAGTATCAGTTTCCAGAAAGAGCTCTTTTAGTGAAGAGAGAAGAGAGTAGAGAGAAAGAGAAGAGTGGGAAAGAAGTTGATAGAGAGTGAGTATCACCTAGCAAGTAGTGATCCCGTTGTCTAAGCGGAAGTAAAAGTTGTTTAGGGGGAGGTTCTGCTAAAATAGAAAACTTATCTTGAACGACTAACCCCTGGACTACTGACATTCCGGACAGCTGACCACTAACATTTTCTCTCACATTTTCCACTAGTTGTGTTTTTGCCAACTTTTGTTTACAGGATGTTTAAGAAGGTAAAGAATGCAGGGAAGGCTCTCAAGAACATTGGTACAAGGAGTTCAGCTCGGCACTCCTCACAGCCATCAGAGATGAGCGTCGACCCGACACCCACACAAGCTCCGTCATCCTCATCAGGTCAGCAAGTCAAGGTCCTTCTCAAGATAGGAGACCTTGGACTGAAGACCCGATGGGAGAAAGAAGTCTATCAGCAGTTGAAGAACAAAGATTTCATTCACACCCCTACTATCGATCCAATCTTACTACAAGAAATAGGTATGGACACTGAATTTGACTTAATTTTCCAGATGTTAGGCTGGACAAATTTTTGGAATACAACTGAGCTAGGTTCTCGTCTTCTCACCCTCGAATTTCTTTGCACCTTACAATATTATGAGGGGGGAATTGTTTTCCGAATGTTCAAACAGGAAATTATGTTGTCTTGGAGAGAGCTGAGCGACCATCTTGGTTTCTCTTCAAGATGCATCTTGAACATTGACTCCGATTTACCCAATTTTGAGAGACACCAGTTTTGGAGAGAAATATCTAGAGATAATTTTTATAGTCAAGCCCGAACCAGTGACATGGAACACCCTACTCTTAGAATGTTCCACAAATGGCTTGGGTACAATCTTTTCTATCGTGATGATATTAGGAAAGTAAGAGTAGGAGATTTACAACTTTTATATGCTGCTATTAATAAAGTACCTACTTCACCTATTACACTTTTGGTTTCACATTGGCTTAGTGTACCTAGTCTGCAGGGACCAGTAGGATGTACTTCACTTATCACTCGTCTAGCCATTAATATTCACTTACTAGAAAACTCGTCATTGGACTTCATAGATGAGTTAAGAATTTACCATGGCTATGATACATTTAGACAAGCTCCGATGTTAAAGAAAGAGGGGAATATAATATATATGCTATATGATGATAGAGGCAAGATTCGGTTACCTAACCCGATCCTTGGCCTATACGTTGTCCAACATTTTTTGATTGAGATTGCAGCAGCACCAGTGAACCAGAGAGCTCCACAGCGAGTGACATCTGAAAGGATGACCACTCACTGAGAACGCACCTGGTATGGAGCTGACCCTGGACCAGAAGAAGCAGCGCACCTGCATTATTGCGATTACAACCCCCGAGTCCTTCGAGACCCATGGGTTCGACATGCGCAACCACAAGAGCCAACAGAGGAGACATGGCCGGAAAGCCAAGATCACCAGTGGACAAACCTGCCTTTCCATATGGGCAGGTACTCCACTGATCCATATGGAGCTTCAGGATCCAGACCTCCGCCCCAATTTGATGCAGGACGATACTCCGATGCCTCCTACGCCTTCACGAATGACTACTATCAAGAGGCCGGTGCTTTCTTCACTCGTACCGACAACACTCTCCTCGACATCCAGAACACGCAAGCAGAACATGGAAGACTCCTGGAAGAGGAACAAAAATGGAACCAGGACCATGCCGCTGCAGTAGAAGAGCTAAGACAAGATACAACAATAATGAATGACAACATCACAACCATGATGCGGTTCTGGAACATCGGGTAAGACCGACGTCAACATCCAGCTTGGGGGAGTTCCTCCCCAATTTATCAAGTAAGTTTTTATTTGCTCTTCTTATTTATTCTTTTCTATTTTAGTATTTTATCTTAAAAGAAAAAACTTAGAAAACCCAATAAATATTTTCTTACTTTAATTTACTACATTTTATAAACATGAAAACAAAATAAAAAGAGTGTGTAGATGAGTGTGCTTTATTTCCCTGCTAAGTTTAATCTCTAAAAAAATAAAAGACTAAAAAGATACATGATGGAAATAATGAACAGTTGCTCTGGTTGCTTACTTTCAAGTACCTAGCTTTTACATTAGAGTTCTTCCAGGAATTATTAAAACTGAATTTACTATCTTTGGGAAGCATAAAACTAAAGTCTAGGTAAGAGAAAGGCATGATATAAAGTTGAGCTGCTGTTTATCTAGTTCCTACTACACTAAGTTCTGGAGATTTATTTTGAAAACTTACAAATCACATGACGAGTTCCTAGTATACAAAACTACCTATCACAGCCATACTTGCTATAACATCTTTACATTGAGTTTGATCGAGCTGTGTTGACCCTTAGGAGCTTTTCATGTGGTTAAATTAAGATATTCACTTGCACACATCTACCATAGCATTCATCACCAATCATTAAAATTGCTAAAAATATTATCACTCACTGTCCCAAATATTGTTATTCTCTCTCTCTAAAAAGATTCAATGCAGAAGAGGCATGGGTTATGTAAAAATATGCGAGGAAATAAAAAGGGGCAAGTACCCGGAACCTCGAAAAAGAAACAAAAAGAGTGAGATCAGAGGTAAAAATGGACAAGTGTCCGAAGTAGAATTAGGGGTACAAAGATGCCCACTTGAGCGGAAAAAATGGACAAGTGTCCGACACTAGAATTAGGGGTATCTACTACCCACCTGAAAAAAAAGAAAAGAAAAAGAAAAAGAGATAGCCCATGTTCCCCCAAAGCAAAGATCAAAGAGGAGGAGAGATAGCAATATGAGGAGCAATGAGAACTAAGTTTTATTATTACTTATATATTTTTACCATCACTATCATTTACTCCACCACGCATGCACATCTTGATTTAATTATATGCTGAGTTCCTTTTGGATCCATAGCTCGATTAGACAACATATGTATGAGCTATTTTTCACTCCTATGAGCTCCACTTAAATATTACATTAGCTATAGGTAAGTGACATTATGGTAAGGATCCACAAATACCAAATATAGAGAGATTTGAGAGAATCATTGCTGGGAACTCTGAGTTTTATTTCGAAAACTTTTGAAAAACTCTGGAACAAAGGTGAAGTATAGACAGGAGGAATAGTGCTTGACTTAATTATTTTGTCTTTTTATCACTTAAGACTTAAGTGCAGGTACTAAACTCCATAACACTTCACTCTAATCTGGAAGAATTTTATGCAAAAGCATGTGTGCCTGTCAGGAAAGAAAACATCGAAGCAACTTCTGATTCGTCTAAGTTTAGCTATTTGCTCAGGGACGAGCAAAGGGTAAGCTTGGGGTAGTTTGTTGACGGTCCTTACGTACTAAAATTAATAATCAAATAAACATGAAAAAGGATCAATATGAAACAAACATCTAGAATTAGGGTTTTATCTGACAGAATTCCACGAGCTTTGGTGTTTATCTATTTCTGCAGGGGGTTATCAGAGAATATGGAGAGAAGGCCCACATGTCATGTTTACAACGAGATAATTACGTGCCGCGCAATTTTCCTCAATCTAGAAGAATCCAGAAGCCACGGGAACGAACGAGAGCACGATCAGGCTCGGGGGTAGGGCGGCCGCCCACCCCCCTTGGGCGCCCGCCCAGGGTTGGAACCCAATCGGGACTCTGCTTCGGGACTACGCTCCACCGACCTAAAGGATCAATCTAAACCATACAATCTATGTCGGTTTGATCCAATGGCTCACGTTCACTTGAGGGGACTATAAAACCAAGGCCAAACCCCCCCTGGAAGGGAGGAGAAGAGAAGAAATCATTATTCAGAGGTAGCCATCAAAGTTAGGGTTTAGAGCTTCTCCCCCACAGAGAATTAGAATTAGCTACTCTCTAATCCTTCAAGTTTAGAGGTTTGATTAGATAGCAATTAGAGAAGTAGAGCACTACGCTCTGGATTCGGATCTTCGGTAATAAAGATTGGTATTATTCATATCTTTCTCTAATTCTTTGTTCTAATTGCATTATGTCTCTAATTATTATGTTCTTAGTTTGTTCTAGTTCGATATTTGATATAGTTCTAATTGATAATGAGTTTATGTATAAGTTTGCAAAGCGCTTAGCTCTTGACGCGAGGGAGTTAGGTGATAGATCACATGTGAGCGTGGTGCTTAGATGTTATTTATCTGCAAATGTATCCTATTGGTCGGGTCATGTGGTAGTTCGCGATAGTGACAGCTTCATTGATTCTTATATAGTCCACCCTCCGTTGATAGGACAGGCAGAACCGGTATACATGAATGAAGAGTCTTTTATGCTATATATGATCTTGTAGATAACTAGAGTAGATTATGACTTAGTAGTTAGTAGATAACTTAGAATCCATTCTCTAGCTAATCCGACATCTACATATATGAGGAGTAGTCTATTTTCTAATCGCTGTGTTCTTTATCCCATGAACTTATAATTCATTATCATTATCTTTATGGTTTACCCCCTGCTAAAGTAAGTGACTGTGTGACGAGTTTCTCATTAGTAATCATGTTCTTGCAAGTTTATCTCTAGTCTATGCCTTGATAGATTTTGCCCCCTTATTTTAATTTCATCCCTTGAGCAAAATTATAAATAACGATACCTAGAATACTTATCCTGGTGAAATGCTACAATGAGGTGTTTTATCTGTGCGCTTGCGGATAGAATAGATTATTTTCTAGAGAGCCCTTTACATTTATAAATACCTTTGTACACTCTGGCACCATGCTGGGGATGACAACCTAGTATCTAAGTGGTGTTAGCTAGTGTCAACAGTGAGCGATGTATAGAGAAGACTGCAACCGTAGTCTAGTTCTAACCTTGGTAAGGATGATCTACTGTTCTATTGGGGAAGCTTACGGAATCTAGACACCACAAAGGATGTTCGACCCACACCTATAAACCCTACCCGTCCTGCTCACAAGATGTGGGATTCAAAGTAACTCGGAAATGTCACGTTCCTCGCTACTACCACGGTCCAGCTAGTCAGGGGATATCTATGAGTACCCTAGCCCAAACACCACATTTACGCTAGCAATGATTACTCTAAACTCAACCGGAAGAGATTAAAGTAAACTCATAAACCAAAGAACAATATGAACAAGAACTTACTAGAATTCAGAAGTCGAATTACTGAAGAATCCTAGGAGCAAGCCTCGAGTTAGAAGACTTGATCCCACAGGTACAACCTCGGATTAGACACCGACAGGCCGGGCTTCCTCCGATCTACACCTCCACTCTATCTCTCTCAATCTAGTAGAAACTAGAAGATCTAATTCTACTAACATTGGTTGCTAAGCCTAAAATAAATTTTATTTAGAGGAGAGGTATTCCTTCGAGGGCTCCTCTCAACTCTATGATGAACTTGTTCTCCTCCAGGGGCCAGGGGGTCTGTTTTTATAGTCCCCTCAAGTGAATCTGGGCCGTCGGATCAAACCGACATTGATTGAACGGTTATCCTTGATCCCTTAGGTCGGTGGAGCGTAATCCCCAAAGAGAGTCCTGATTGGACTCCAGGTCAGGGCGGGCGCCCAAGGGGGGAGGCCGGACGCCCTGCCCCCGGGCCCATTCGCCTTCCCGTTCGTTCCTGTGGATTCTAGAGTCTTCTAGATGACAGAAAATTGCGCGGCACGTTAATATCTCTATGTAAACCCGACGTGTGGGCCTTTCTTCCGTATTTTCTGATAACCCCCTGCAGAAATAGACAAACACCAAAACTCATGGAATTCTGTCGGATAAAACCCTAAGTCTGGGTGTTGGTTGCATTTGGATCCTTTTCTTTATTTATTTGATGATTATATTTGGTACTTAAGGACCGTCAACAGTCATCTTAGCAACGAATGCTCTGATACCAGCTGTGGCAGAACCTCCTAAGTGGTTGGGCCCACCGACACCTGTCATTGTCCCAAGGACCTCTCACGGTGATGCCGGGGATCCCTGCACTCTAGAAGCCCGAATAGCTTCCCAGGATGCCCATCTCACTACTACCTGAGGCGTAACAACCAAGCTCGTCCTGACCACCAGTGATGGTCAATTAATGAGAACTTCTTCTCGCCCTTTCAGGATAGCAAGTGGCCACCTTAACACCAGGATCATTCGTTGCGAAGACATTGTAGTATCACCAACGATATATAACCAAAATAGCATTTCAGAGTAAAATAGCGGAAGTATTACTTAACTTAATTTAAAAAAGTAGTTCTTCAAAGTAGGACTTAGATAAAGTGTTATTACAAGCCAGGTCCAGCGGAGCAACTTAAACATAGTACAAATATTACAACTTTTACAGACACTGCCCATGGGTCACGCTTACTCCGCCTCGTCGTCAACCTCGACGACGGTTACACAACAGGGTGAAAGCCCTAGTTTGGTTTTGGATAATTGATGAAACCCTAGTACTAACCTCTATACTAAGGTGTGTAGACTTAATGAGGTTGGTACATGCCAAGTGATGGAGCAAAGATGATCATGGTGATGATGGTGATGACCACAAGATGATCAAGTGCTCCACTTGGAAAAGAAGAAAGAGAAAAACAAAACCCTATGGAGATCAAGGCAAAGGTATTGCTTAGGGTTTTGGTTTTGGTGATCAAGACACCATAGAGGGTGTGATCACATTTAGGATAGATAGCCGTACTATAAAGAGGGGAATTCTTTGGCTAAGCGGTTATCAAGTGCCACTAGGTGTCATTGTTCTTATGCATGCATTTAGAATCTAGTGAGCTAACTTAACTCCTTCGAAGAAAATGTTTGTGAAAATGCTAACACACGTGCACTTGTTGGTTTACACATTGTGGTGTTGGCACACTTTGAGAAGGAGGTGGAGTTTGAAGGGTAGAGAGAGGATGGGTTCCTCTCTCCTTCCCGCCTCGCAAGCTCGGCGGGATTCGGCGCTTTTCGAGAAAATGAAGTGCATATTTTCTATTGCGCCAGTGGGAAATTTTGAGAAGTCGCGGGAAACACTCACCGGACGCTGGCCACGGAGGCACCGGACGTTGTGTCTGAGCGTCCGGTCCAAACAGTGCCTGGCCCAGCTAGGGTAAGGCACCAGATGATAGGCACCAAACGCTGGCTTGAGCGTTTGGTGGTGCGCGTCCGGTGTGCGGGCATTTTGCGACCCTCTCTGCGCATGGGTCCGGTGAGCACCGGACGCTACCGGTGCTTAGCGTCCGGTGACCCTGTGTGTTTGCGGAGCTCTCTGCGCATGAGTCCGGTGTGCACCTCCGGTGGGCACCGGACGCGTCCGGTGCTAACTTGCTCAGCGTCCGGTGCACTGCAAGTTACCGTTAGACTCTGACACGCGGCTAACGTTGGAGCACCGGACGCAGGTGTTTAGCGTCCGGTGCCCCTTTAAGAGCATCCGGTGACCCCGTATTTCGCCCAGTGAAAGAGCCAACGGCTCTATTTGTTTGAGGGGCTATAAATACGTGTTTGGCCGGCTTAGGGCTCACACTCTTGGCATTCTAACATACTTGACATCCTTGTGAGCCTAAGCAAACACCTTCCACTCATCTCCTTCATAGATTATACATCTTTGTGAGATTGGGAGTGATTCCAAGTGCATTTGCTTGAGTGATTGCATCTAGTGGCAGTTGGGGATCGTTCTAGCTGCGGTTTTCTTGTTACTCTTGGTGGTTGCCGCCACCTAGACGGCTTGGAGCAGCGGAGGAGCTTTGGCACGAGTTGGTGATTGTTCGTGGCCATCTCCCGGTGATTGTGAGGGGTCTTGTACCTTACCCAGCGGAGAGCCGAAAGGTAACTCTAGTGGTTTGGTCGTGTCATTGAGCTACCTCACTTGTGGGTAGGTTCTTGTGGTGTCCTAGTGAGGACGAGGTTCGTGCTACACCTCTTAGCCACCGAAGCACCAAGTGTTGGTCGACACAACGGGGACGTAGCGTGCCGGCAAGCACGTGAACCTCGGGAGAAAAATCGGTGTCTCAATTATGTTTGATTAGCATTCTCCCGGTGCTTGATTGTTTATATTGGTGATTGGTTCATCCCCTACACGGTGGTATAAATATCTCATCTTATCTTTACTTACCGCAAACTAGTGTAATTAGTTTAGTTGCTTACTTTGACTTGTGTAGCTTAGTTCTCTAGTGTAACTTGTAGAGACTTAGTTCTTGTGTGCATATAGATCTTAGCAACTAGAATTGTTGGGTAGGTGGCTTGCAAACACCCTTTTAGAGCTAGAGCAAAAAGCTTCGCTTTGTTATTTACTAACCTTTTGCTCTAGTGAGTTTGTAGAATTTTTAAATAGGCTATTCACCCCCCTCTAGCCATATTAGGACCTTTCAAGTGGTATCGGAGCCGTGGTCACCGTTTTGTGAAGGCTTAACAACCTCGGTGCTCGAATTATGGCTCAAATAGTGTTCAACCATGTTGGGGGCAAACCACCGTTCTTTGATGGCACAAGTTCCTTTGACTATTGGAAGAGAAAAATGAAGATGTACCTCGGATCAATCAATGATAGAGTGTGGGAAGTCACAGAGAATGACTTTGTGATCCTTGACCCCGCTAACCCCAACGACAATGAGAGAGCAAACAAGCAATGCAATACTATGGCTCTCAACACAATATACAATGGCATTGATTCAAAGGTGTTTGAGCAAGTCAAAGATCTTGAGAAGGCTAGTGAAGTGTGGACAAGGCTTGAAGAAACATATGAGGGCACTACAACGGTAAAAAATGCCAAGTTGTACATGCTCAAGGACAAGCTTTCACACTTCAAGATGAAGGATGATGAGTCAATCTCGGATATGTTCTATAGGCTCCAAGTCATCATCAATGCTTGTTGGGTATTCTTAACATCATTACCAAAAGTAGACTAAGTTCTCTAAATCTAGCAACGGTGCCAAAAATGCCAAACCTATCCCTCACACCACTTAAGCCAAGTTGTCATCCCCAGCATGATATAAGAGACGCGGTATTGAAATATGCAATTGCTCTTCTAAATGAATAATGAATGGGATCTGCAAGCGCACAGATTAATACCGATGTAGCATTTTAACCGGGAAGTATTCCAGGTATCGTTATTTATATTTTTACCACTGGGAAGGGATTAGAATTCATCACTAATGATTACAGAATAGAATATGAGATTGAGCATCTATCATTGCATGTATAATTGAGAACATTATATCTAACTCTTCATACAGGGATAAGTGTCACATAAAAGATATATGAAGTAATAATAGTGACAAGGATAATTAATCTGATCTAGCCACATAATAAATATGATAAGCACCTCAATTAGATACTCTAGAAAGTCATTAGCATGGTATTAGAACAAAATACAAGAATATTCCCTAAGTTATTCTTAACTATATAGTCTAGCATATCATAGTTAGTGCAAGCATACTTAGCAATCATTGCGAGATAAGACTACGCCCATGCATAGTGATATTAGCAAGGTAAATGAGAAACATAGCAATCACTCCCCTATAATAATGTTGCTCTGCCAGCCCAATATATTGAAGTAGAACAAAGTCATATTCATAATATTGAAGAACAAAGATAATTAGAAAACAATTAGAAGCACAATTAGAGAATTACCAAGAATCCTCCTGACAGATCCGGAAACCAATCGAAGATTGACTCCTTCTAGTTCTAATCCTATGTAGCTATGCTAATCTAGATGTCTAATTGATGTGGTGGCTCTAATCTTGATCAGAGGCTTCTTCTCCCTTGATGGAACAATGAATTAGGGTTGAGAGGCTCTCTCCTCCAGGGGCCAGGGGGTCTGGTTTTATAGTCCCTCTAAGTGAATATGGGCCATTGGATCAAACCGACATAGATTGTATGGTTTAGATTCATCCTTTAGGTCGGTGGAGATCTCCCACAAAGCAGAGACCTGATTGGACTTGGGGGCAGGGCAGGCGCCCAGTAGGACAGGGCGGGCGCCCTGTCTCTGGCCCCGTTTCGCCTCCGCTTCGGTCTCGTGGCTTCTGGAGTCTTCTAGATGTAAGATAATTGCGCAGCACGTTAATATCTTTACGTAATCCCGACATGTGGGCCTTTCTTCCATATTTCCTGATACCCCCCTGCAGAAATAGACAAACACCAAAACTCGTGGAATTCTGTCAGATAAAACCCTAAGTCTAGATGTTGATTTCATTTGGATTCTTTTCTTTATTTATTTGATAATTAAATTTGATACTTAAGGACCGTCAACAAACTCCCCCAAGCTTACCTCTTGCTCGTCCCTGAGCAAGGATAGACTCAGCTATGGATCATAAGTAGTTGCAATATCTTAAAAATTGACGGTACACATGCTTTTTAAATAAGATCTCGTCTCTGAGTTAGAGTAAACTATCAAGACTTAAAACTTACTTACTTTACCTTCACCATGGGACTTGTAACCGTCACTTCTGTCTTGAGTAGTTAAAAGATAGAACAGTCTAGCCAAGTGTCATGTCTCTTATTCTTGATCAGCTATAGCTCTAGAGTTTTTGCAGATTTTCAAACAAAACTCAAAGATTCCTTGTATGATTCTCTCAGATCTCTCTTTTGTGGTATTTCTGGATCCTTACCAAGGCAGTGATGGTATATGCCTTCTCTCAATATATGTAGTATTTGTGGTATGAGACATAGTGACATTGCCTTCTCTCTCACCCTACTCTAATAAGGCTTTAATATCTGGAGCTCATAGGTGGGAGATAAAGTATACATACTTACAAGACATTTATTGCATAGTCAAACCATGGATCCAAAGAAACATATCAATAAGCCAAATCAAGATGTGCATGTGTGGCGAATGAATGGTGTATGGTGATAACGGTGATAACAATGGTGGAAACAATGGTGGTGGAAGTCTAATTCTACTTTGCTCTTTGAGGGGATACATACCTTCCTTGCTTTTGAAACTTTATGAGGAGAATGAGATGCTCATCTTTTTCTTTTCTTTCAAGGTTCCGAGCACTTGCTCCTTTTTATTTCCTCGTATCTTTTTTCTTTTTCTCTCTTTTTTTTAAAGCATTTATCTCTTGAGATAATATAGCAAGTGGTAGTAACAAGATAACTTGAGCATTTATTTCACAAGGGGAAAACAGAAATATTTTTGGTTATTCTCTCCCGGATTAGGAGTAGAATATTTTTGGTTGGTTCTGGAGATGGAATGGGTGGATATATGTGGATGGTACTTCCAAAGTAGAAGTAGCATATATGAGTGAACGTACAAGTGAATCTTGATTTAACCACATGACAAGTTCCTAAGGGTCTACACAGCTTGACCACACTCAATGCTCATGAGCAGTAAATAATAAATGTGTGGCTCAAAGTCTAGCAAGCATGTATATATGGCTGTGGTAGGAATTTAAACTCTCATCATATAGGAACTTATCATGCAATATTTTAAAGATTTTCAAAGATAAAATTCTCCAGAATTCTAGCATCTCTAGGAACAGATAAACAGCAGCTCAACCTTCCCATATCATATCCGTTAACAACTTAGACTTCAGATCAAGTTTAGATCCCACAAGTTTAGGTCTAGAGCAAGCTTTAAATTATAACAGTTATATCTAAACTTGAGAGAGAAATTAAAATTTGCAAATTAGGCAGAGCAACAATTTATCATATCCATGCTTAAGTTTTATTTAGATACAGATTAGCATAGCCACTTTATTTATTAAACACACTAAGCAAAAGATATATAAGCATAAAATCTTTATTTGGTTTTCCATAGTTTATGTGTATTTATATTCTAAAATAATATAAGTATAAAGATAGATAGAAATACTTATCGAGATAAATGGGGGTGCTCTCCCCCAAGCTGAATTTTGACGTAATTTCTCTTGATGTAGCTAGCAGATGACAGAGGTGTGTTTGAAAGTCAGCAGCATTCTGACAGCGATTAGAATGTCCTCCGTCTGCTAGTCTTCTTGATTCTTAAATTCTGTGGAGCTCAAATAGACAACATAGCTTGTGGAACTGATTAAGTGTTAGCATAAATATCTAGCCTTTATCATGTTGAGACTCCTTAATAATTGTTACTCCCTGTTTTTATATTTTTGTTTTTATAGAGCAGAAAAAATATTTATTTTATTTTTATGCCACCACAATGAATATACTTATGGGTTTTATGCCACTCGTCTACTCACATGGGGCTTACAGTTTTTTCACATTTTTATTTTCTTTTTAAGATAGTATGAATATGATTAACTCAGTAAACTATTTGAAATAATTAAAAGGGAAAAGATAACTACCAAGTTTACCTCTTGGCAAGGCGTTCGGTGTTTTTAAGCCCTCCGAATGGGACTCTCCATTTTCTTAATCGTCCTGAGGTTCGTTGGGTGGCGTAGTCGGTACTTCCGGCAGCGCCTCCTCTTCTTGTATAGTTATCTTCATTTTCCATACCTGACTCGGTGCTGCAATTTCCTCTGGATAATTCTGTTTAAACTCAACGTCTTCTGACCTTACAACTTCTCCTTCATAGTCTGCCCATCCGTCCTTGATGATCTGCCTCCTCTGGTTGCGGTTGCGTCTCTTTCTGACCTGCTTAGATTCTTCAATGATATAGTTAGGGTCAGTAAAATAACGGCGTACCTTCTCTGAGGGGAAGTGCATATGGACTTTTCCGGTTCCAATGTAGATAATTGCTTTAACGGTGCTGAGGAACGGTCTTCCAAGGATGATGGGTGGATCATACTCATCTTTTCCCATGTCAATAACTTGAAAGTCTGTGTAGACAAAGTGATCGTCTATTTTGACTGGGACATCACATACTATTCCTTTAACTTCTCGAAATGTCTGATCTGCCATCTGGAGTTGAATGTATGTTGGTCTTAGTGGCATGGTTCCAAACAAGAGCCGATAGGTGACTGCGGCCATTATGTTGACGCCCGATCCGGTGTCGCAAATCGTCTTGTAGAAGTTGTATCTATTTATGGAGCAGTAGATGCTTGGCATTCCTGGGTCGTCCTTCTTGGTCAAAAGCGGTGACTTAAGTTGGTGATCTTGGCCTCCATGAACTACAGTGACCATCTTAGCTGACTCGGTCCACACTTGCTTGTTCCTGTTTCTCCTGTTGGTCCTCTTCCTTGATTTACGTCTGGATTGATCTTGAATTTGTGTAGTCTTGTTCTTGAAGAAAAATGTCTCCTTCTTCCCTTTGACGTAGAAACTGATCTTGGCAGCACTGGCATAGATGATAGCTCCCGTGGTGTTCAAAAATGGCGTCCCTAGGATGATAGGTGCTCTCTCATCATTTCCGGTCTCTACCACTACGAAGTCTGCTGGGGCATATAAGGTACCAACTCGGACACAAAGGTTCTTCACTATTCCTTTTGGAAAAGTTATCGTCTGATCTGCAAACTACAAACACATGGTTGCTTCTAATAAAGGATATGTAAAGAATTTTTCATAGAGTACCCTAGGTATAATGTTGACACTGGAGCTAAAGTCACAGAGTGCTTCCGGAACGTCCACCATGCCGATGGAGATCGGGATGACGGGGCGTCCTGGATCGCCTCTCTTGACCGGCAGAAGGTCAGTATAGAATTCATTGACGGGGTTACTCCAATTACCTGCATCAAACATGTCTACAAGATTTGCAGATTCTAATCCTTCCGGTTGTGATGGTATACCGGGGTTAGTAGTAGGAACAGCAGCAACTATTTGATTTAACTGAGATTCAATCATTTTATTAAAGCTAATTTGATTCTTGATGGCAGTAGAAAAATTATCCATTCTATTATTTATATTTTCTAGCATTTTATCATTAGATGCCAATTTCTTAGATAGATTATCCATTAGCTTGCCTTGATTAGACACTAACTCTCTCAAAGGTGGAAAATTATTATTATTGTTGTAAGAATTGTTACCTTGATAATTACCTGAGTAGTTAGCACTCTGTTGATTTCAACCTTGATTTTGTTGAGGACGGTTGTAGTAGTTGTTGTTGTTGTTGTTGATGTAGTTCACATCCTCAAGCATCTCAGGGCAGTGGTTGCCTGAGTGTCCAGTGTCTCCACACTCCTCACAAGTCATGTGAGAGTCGTAGATGTGCATAACTTCTTTCTTATCTCCAGCTCTATCATCGAGCTTCTTCATGAGCAGGTCTAGCTTTGCAGACAGCATGTCTACCTCCTTCAGCTAATGTATACCTCCACCTCTCTTGCGTGTCTGGGTCCTCTCTTCATTCCAGCTTTGGTTGGACGCCATCTTCTCCACAAGAGCTGTGGCTTGTGGTATAGTAAGTGATAAGAATGCTCCTCCAGTTGCAGCATCCATGGTCTCTCGGGCACTGTTGCTGAGCCCATGATAGAATGTCTGCATCAATAGCCAACTCTCCATTCCATGATGGGGACATTCTAGGATGTAGTCTTGAAAGCGCTCCCATGCTTCTGGAACAGATTCATCATTTTGTTGGTGAAAACTTGTAATCTTCCCACGGAGAGCATTGGTCTTGCCCATGGGAAAGAACTTAGCCAGGAAGTTTGTTGAGCAGAGTGCCCACGTAGTATTCTTCTCCTTGGTAGCGTAGAACCACTGCTTCGCTCTTCCTAACAGTGAGAATGGGAAGAGGCGAAGTAGTATAGCGTTTTTGGAAACTCCTGCTATGGTGAATGTGTTGCAAATCTCCAGGAAGTGTTGTAAATGAGCACTAGCATCTTCGTGTGCCTTCCCACAGAACTGGTTGGATCGCACCATGTTGATAAGTCCAGGCTTGAGCTCAAAGTTGCCGTCGATCTCTGCAGCAGGTCCAGTGCGGATGTTGTCCGTAGTGGGAGCTGAGAACTCGCGGATTGATTTGTTCGCCATGGCTTCGAACTCTAAAGACAAGTTCCGGTGATCTTCTTGATTGGAAGCTTCTTCGTGAAGTGTTGATGATCTCTTCTTGAGTTTGGCCCTCGTCTTCTTGAATAATGCTTCGGGATTGTCAACAAAATTTCCTGGAAGATGTCTTCTATTCATACATTCCCCTGCATAAGATGAAATAGAAAAATATCGGGGTAAAACTGTATGAGAGAATAGATAAGCTCAATCATATTAGTGATGCGAATGATAACTCAAAATCTTTTATTCCATTCCTGATTGGTAATCAACCTTCTCCGGCAACGGCGCCAAAAATGCTTGTTGGGTATTCTTAACATCATTACCAAAAGTAGACTAAGTTCTCTAAATCTAGCAACGGTGCAAAAAATGCCAAACCTATCCCTCACACCACTTAAGCCAAGTTGTCATCCCCAGCATGATATAAGAGATGCGGTATTGAAATATGCAATTGCTCTTCTAAATGAATAATGAATGTGATCTGCAAGCGCACAGATTAATACCGATGCAGCATTTTAACCGGGAAGTATTCCAGGTATCGTTATTTATATTTTTACCACTGGGAAGGGATTAGAAATCATCACTAATGATTATAGAATAGAATATGAGATTGAGTATCTATCATTGCATGTATAATTGAGAACATTATATCTAACTCTTCATATAGGGATAAGTGTCACATAAAAGATATATGAAGTAATAATAGTGACAAGGATAATTAATCTGATCTAGCCACATAATAAATATGATAAGCACCTCAATTAGATACTCTAGAAAGTCATTAGCATGGTATTAGAACGAACTACAAGAATATTCCCTAAGTTATTCTTAACTATATAGTCTAGCATATTATAGTTAGTGCAAGCATACTTAGCAATCATTGCGAGATAAGACTACGCCCATGCATAGTGATATTAGCAAGGTAAATGAGAAACATAGCAATCACTCCCCTGTAATAATGTTGCTCTGCCAGCCCAATACACGAGAGGGGGACTATATAAGAATCAATGAAGCTGTCACTATCACGAACTACCCCACGATCTGGCATATTGGGTACAATCGCAGATAAATACGGTATAAGCACTACGCCTACACAATATCTATCATTTACCCATGGATCCGATGGATAAACGCTATACGATCCTAAGCATGTATATAGATCCAATCTAACTAAGCCAAGTACATAACTATGATAAACTAAGAACAATATAATCTTGAATATAAGCAAGTAGAGCAAAATCATAAGCAATATATTGAAGTAGAACAAAGTCATATTCATAATATTGAAGAACAAAGATAATTAGAAAGCAATTAGAAGCACAATTAGAGAATTACCAAGAATCCTCCTGACAGATCCGGAAACCAATCGAAGATTGACTCCTTCTAGTTCTAATCCTATGTAGCTATGCTAATCTAGATGTCTAATTGATGTGGTGGCTCTAATCTTGATCAGAGGCTTCTTCTCCCTTGATGGAACAATGAATTAGGGTTGAGAGGCTCTCTCCTCCAGGGGCCAGGGGGTCTGGTTTTATAGTCCCTCCAAGTGAATATGGGCCATTGGATCAAACCGACATAGATTGTATGGTTTAGATTCATCCTTTAGGTCGATGGAGATCTCCCGCAAAGCAGAGTCCTGATTGGACTTGGGGGCAGGGCGGGCGCCCAGTAGGACAGGGCGGGCGCCCTGTCTCTGGCCCCGTTTCGCCTCCGCTTCGGTCTCGTGGCTTCTGGAGTCTTCTAGATGTAAGATAATTGCGCAACACGTTAATATCTTTACGTAATCCCGACATGTGGGCCTTTCTTCCATATTTCCTGATAACCCCCTGCAGAAATAGACAAACACCAAAACTCGTGGAATTCTGTCAGATAAAACCCTAAGTCTAGATGTTGATTTCATTTGGATTCTTTTCTTTATTTATTTGATAATTAAATTTGATACTTAAGGACCGTCAACAATGATCTCAAGGGCCTTGGTGAGAAAGTGAAGGATGAGGATTTCATTCACATGTTCTGGATGTGCTTGCCCAAGAGATTCAAGACATTGAGAACCATCATATTTAGAGGAGGATTGACGGGTGTATCTCCCAATGAGGTACTTGGAGATGTCATGACCGAAGATCAATACAATGACAATGATGATGATGAGGTCATGAAGAAGGATGATGATGATAAGAAGAAGAAGAGTGTAGCATTCAAAGCTAGCTCTTCATCCACGAGCAAGAATAAAGGCAAGGCCAAGAAGGAAGAATCTAGTGATGAGGAGTGCTCCAATGATGATAGTGATGATGAAGCACTAGCACTCTTTGTTCGCAAGTTTGGCAAGATGATGAAGAAGAAGGGATATCACACAAGAAAGAGAAGAGATCACTTCAAGAACAAGGAGCATGTGAGACTATGCTACAAGTGCAAGAGCCCCGATCATATTGTGGCGGATTGTCCTTACAATAGTGACAATGATGAGCATGACAAGAAGAACAAGAAGGAGAAGAAAGAAAAGAAAGAGAAGAAGATGGTCTTCAAGAAGAAGAAGAAGGGTGGATCCTATGTTGTGACATGGGATAGTGATGCTTCTTCGGATGATGATTCTAGTGATGATGACAAGGCATCCAAGAAGAAGGCGCTTGCAAGCATTGCTATCAATAAGCCATCACTCTTTGACACTCCTTCATGCTTCATGGCCAAGGGCCACAAGGTACAATATGATGAGAGTGAAAGTGAAAGTGAACATGAACATGATAGTGATAGTGATGATGAAAATGAATTCACTAATGAACAACTCATGGACATGTTAGAACAAGCCGATTCTCTCATTCAATCTAAAAACAAGAAGTGCAAAGAATTGGCCAAGAAGTTAAAAGCTCTTGAGCAATCCTTTGATGAGCTCAATGCTAATCATGAGAGGCTAGTGGAAGCCCATGAGAATCTTGGCAAGGCTCACACCAAGCTTGAGAAAGCTCACTCCTTGTTGTTAGAAGAGAACAAGGAAAAGGTTGTTGTATCATGTGATGTGAGCACAACATGTGACTTAATTAAAGAATCACCCAACCTACCTATTGTTGTTGCCACTAACTCTTCTTGTAGGTCTTCATCCACCACCACCAACTCTACCTCTACTTCTAGTGTTAGTGTCACTTGTGACACCTCACTAAAGGTTGAGAATGAGACTCTCAAGAGAGAGGTGGATGAGCTCACTCACGCCCTAGGCAAAGCCTATGGTGGTGAGGCCCGCTTGCTAAAGTGCTTGGGTAGCCAAAGGTTTTCTCTCAATAAAGAGAGATTAGGCTATACCCCCAAGAAGGGCAAGAAAGCCTTTGCAACTCACAAGCCTAGCTTTGTGAAGAGCAATGGTCGGTATTGCAACAAATGCAAGCAAGTTGGGCACCTAGAGCTTAATTGCAATAAAATGAACAAGAACAAGAAAAATGCTGATGTACCTTACATTCCTTTTGATTCTTGTTATGTGCTTACCAAGGGTGAGAAGGGTGTGCATGCTGGTACACCAAATGTGGGTCCAAAGAAGAAGGCCATTTGGGTACCAAAAAGCTTAGTCACTAACCTCCAAGGACCCAAACAAGTATGGGTACCTAAGAAACATTGATTTGTTTTGTAGGTAAACTATAAAGCCGGAGGAAGGCATTGGGTGCTTGATAGTGGGTGCACACAACACATGATCGGTGATTCAAGAATGTTCAATTCAATCAATCCAAATGATGACAATGGTGTTGATAGTATCACATTTGGTGACAATGGCAAAGGCAAGGTCAAAGGGCTTGGTAAAATTGCTATATCCAATGACTTGAGCATTTCCAATGTGCTGCTAGTAGAGAGCTTGAACTTCAACTTGCTATCCGTAGCTCAACTTTGTGATCTTGGTTTCAAATGCATATTTGGAGTTGATGATGTAGAGATCATAAGTGTAGATGGCTCTAACTTGATCTTCAAAGGCTTTAGATATGAGAATCTGTACTTGGTTGATTTCAATGCTAGTGAAGCTCAATTATCAACATGCTTGCTCACTAAATCTAGCATGGGTTGGTTATGGCATAGAAGGCTTGGTCATGTTGGAATGATACAATTAAACAAGTTAGTCAAGCATGATCTTGTTAGAGGCTTGAAAGATGTCACATTTGAGAAAGACAAGCTTTGTAGTGCATGTCAAGCCGGAAAGCAAGTTGGCAACACTCATCCAAAGAAGAGCATCATGAGTACATGCAAGGCATTTGAGTTGTTGCACATGGACTTGTTTGGACCAACCACATACACAAGCATTGGTGGAAACAAATATGGATTTGTGATAGTGGATGATCTCACAAGATACACATGGGTGTTCTTTCTTAGTGACAAGAGTGATGCTTTTGCAACCTTCAAATCATTTGTCAAGAGAATACACAATGAGTTTGAAACAACCATCAAGAAAGTGAGAAGTGACAATGGAAGTGAATTCAAGAATACAAGAGTTGATGAGCTTTGTGATGAATTTGGCATAAGGCATCAATTCTCGGCCAAGTACACTCCACAATCAAATGGTCTTGTTGAGAGGAAGAATAGAACCTTAATTGACATGGCAAGATCAATGTTGAGTGAATACAATGTGAGTCATTCTTTTTGGGCCGAAGCAATCCACACGGCTTGCTACTATAGCAACCGACTCTATTGTCACCCAATGATGGAGAAGACTCCATATGAGCTCTTGAATGGAAGAAAGCCCAACATTGCATATTTTCGGGTTTTTGGTTGCAAATGCTACATATTGAAGAAAGGCACTAGATTGAGTAAATTTGAAAAGAAATGTGATGAAGGTTTCTTGCTTGGTTACTCCACTACTAGCAAAGCTTATAGAGTTTGGAATTTGGCTAGTGGTACTCTTGAAGAAGTGCATGATGTTGAGTTTGATGAAACCAATGGCTCTCAAGAGGAAGATGAGAATCTAGATGATGTGAGAGGCACTCAATTGGCCGATGCAATGAAGAATATGGACATTGGTGATTTAAGGCCTAGAGAAGTGATTGATGTTGAAGATGACAAAGATCAAGTGCTTCCTACCTTTGATGTGCAAGCTAGTGGTTCTCATGATCAAAATCAAGCTAGTACAAGTGGTACACAAGTGCAAGATCAACAAGCTAGTACATCATCTCATGATCAACCAAGTGCAAGCAATCAAGTGCAAATACTCCAACCAACAAATATTGCAAGAGATCATCCATTGGATCATATCATAGGTGATATTCAAAGAGGGGTGCAAACTAGATCAAGATTAGCATCATTTTGTGAGCATTTCTCCTTTGTGTCTCACATTGAGCCAAAGAAGATTGATGAAGCATTGAGAGATGTTGATTGGGTAAATGCTATGCATGAAGAGCTTAACAACTTCAAAAGAAATCAAGTATGGGAATTGGTTGAGAGGCCTAGTGATCATAATGTCATTGGTACTAGATGGGTCTTTCGCAACAAGCAAGATCAAGATGGGATAGTTGTAAGGAACAAAGCAAGATTGGTAGCACAAGGCTATACTCAAGTTGAAGGTCTTGACTTTGGTGAAACATATGCCCCAGTTGCAAGATTGGAAGCAATTAGGATCTTGTTGGCCTATGCTTGTGCACACAATATCAAGTTATATCAAATGGATGTGAAGAGTGCATTTCTCAATGGCTATACCAATGAAGAAGTTTGTGTTGAGCAACCTCCTGGTTTCGAAGATGACAAGAAACCCAACAATGTTTACAAGCTAAGAAAGGCATTGTATGGTTTGAAGCAAGCACCTAGAGCATGGTATGAGAGATTGAGAGATTTCTTATTCTCTAAAGGTTTCAAGATGGGCAAGGTTGACACCACTCTCTTCACCAAGAAGCTTGGCAAAGACTTGTTTGTGTTGCAAATATATGTTGATGATATCATTTTTGGATCAACCAACCAAGAATTTTGTGAAGAGTTTGGCAACATGATGGCTAATGAGTTTGAGATGTCAATGATTGGAGAGCTTAGCTACTTCCTTGGTCTTCAAATCAAGCAATTGAAGAATGGCACATTTGTGAGTCAAGGCAAGTACATAAAAGACATGCTCAAGAAGTTTGGAATGGATGATGCAAAGGCAATTAGCACTCCAATGGGAACAAATGGAAGCCTAGATAGTGATACAAGTGGAAACATGGTGAATCAAAAGTTGTATCGGTCTATGATTGGAAGCCTACTCTATGTGACCGCATCAAGACCGGATGTGATGTTTAGTGTATGCATGTGTGCAAGATTCCAGGCCTCACCAAGAGAAAGTCATTTGAAGGCAACAAAGAGAATATTGAGGTACTTGAAGCATACACAAAATGTTGGTCTATGGTATCCCAAAGGTGCAAAGTTTGAACTTGTTGGATATTACGATTCGGACTATGCGGGATGCAAAGTTGAAATAAGAAGCACATCGGGCACATGTCAACTATTGGGAAGATCACTTATCTCATGGTCATCCAAGAAACAAAATAGTGTTGCACTATCAACCGCCGAAGCGGAGTACATTGCGGCCGGTAGTTGTTGTGCACAAATCCTATTGATGAAGGCAACATTGAAGGACTTTGGAATCAATTTCAAAGAAGTGCCATTGCTATGTGACAATGAAAGTGCCGTGAAGCTCACCAACAATCCGGTTCAACACTCAAGAACAAAGCACATAGATGTCCGCCATCACTTCATAAGAGATCACCAACAAAAGGGGGACATTTGCATTGAGAGTATAAGCACCAATGATCAACTTGTCGATATATTCACCAAGCCACTTGATGAGAAGAGGTTTTGCAAGCTAATGAATGAATTGAACATACTTGACTTCTCAAATATGTGTTGATCCACCCCCACTATATGACATGCCTCTCCTTCGAGCAAAGCAAGGTAAATTTGATTGACATGTCATCCATGCTATGCTAAGGACTTGCTTAGTGCATCTAGTCATTCCCTACATATCTTAGGCTCATTCATAAAAATCAAATGAATTTGATGCTTGTATGGTACCACTATTGCTTTTATGCTTGACTTGATCTAGTGGTAGCATATGACATGTTTGTGGGATTGCAATCCTAGTGTTTGATCTAGAATATGAGCTATAAGTGTTTAACTCAACATGGTACAAGATAACCCTTATTTGGAGGTGTGAAGAAGCTTGTCCTTGGATCAAACCGAGTTAAATATCTTAGGCAAGTAATCTAGATTGGACCAATTTGGTAAAATGATCTCACTTCACATGGTCTCACACTAACCTATCTAAAATTTGAGCTCACCTTTTGTGGTCATTGATGACAAAGGAGGAGAAAATTTCCCAAAGATTTAAGATAGGGGAGTAACATAATAAAAGAAGGGGATCAAATTAAATTTTGAAGCACACAAGTAGGGGGAGCAAGCTCATAAACTTGTATGTTGCATTTGAATGTGCATCACATATGTTTGCTTGCATTTGCATTAGCTTTAGAAGCTTTCTCTCTAATACCTTGCTTGTGTGGTGTATGCTAGTTATAGGTTTGCTTGATGAAATGAAGAAATAGCATGCATAGGTAGTGTAACTAGACCTTTATTTGCTTCACAAGTAGTACTAGAACCTTGCTTATAATGTTGATCTCTCGGGGTGTTCTAGTTTTGTGAATGTCTAGTTACTAATGGTGCTAAGGATGGTGTACATTGGCAACTCCGATTGGTATCATGCTTCAAAGGTCCATTCCTTACACCTTAGCATCATTTGGTAGAAATTGACTCCTATATTTCCTATTTAAGCATATGTGCAAGCTTTCAAATCCAAACTCTTAGCACATATGTAGGGGGAGCAATTGCTACCAATTTGGGTTTATGAAACTTGTCCATAATATTTGCACATGGTAAAATGCTTGGGCAAGCAACATGTTGATGCCGTTTTTGGGCACGTGTCCATGTTTGGTGAAGTATAGGCCGGCAAAATAAGACGGCGGTGTTTAATCTACAGGATGAGTTGCCGAGGAGGATGGTTGCCGATGGAGGAGGGATTGAACGTGACTAAGTCCATAAGTGGTGATGTGTTTGTGCCGATGGCTACGACAAGGAAGTCTGCTGATGACTATGACAAGGGAGTCTGCCGATGATATAGAGAGAGAGTCTGGAAGCTGCCGATCGGTCTGTGGAGGTGTTCCAGTTTGTCACGGGGGGGATAGTTTTATGTTTTCCTTAGTTATTTAAATCGTTTTGTATACGGATTCTGTGTAATTTGGAATTCGAGTTCTAGTCGTGTCTGGTTGTAGCTCTTTGAGCAGAGTTTAAATATAGACCCTAGGGCCTTGTAATGAAATATTTATCAATCAATCAAACACCAGTTTTACTCATATTCAAGCATCTATTTTTTTGACGACTTCGTCATACTTTTTCCTTTTTATTACGAGTTCTTAGGAATTCATCGACTCAAGCTCGTCGTATTCTCAAGTTCCGCATGAATACCTCTTGGCCGTGAAATCCGGGCGCATCGCTGTTGTCAGGACCAAAGTGTTCGAGTTACCACCTTTGCCGATAGTAAGGTCAAATCTGCTGGCACGCCTTAACGTTTAAATCGAGTATTAGCCCTTTGTGTTTGCAGATCAGCTTTTGCACCAACACATCTTTTAGCACGTCCAGTGGGACCAGATTCAAGATCAAGATCCACATGTCGACTTCTGAGTTTGACCAAGAGAACGTCATCCCCGTGACGGAAGCCAATCTCAAGGATGAGCAGAAGCAAGCTATTGCTAAAGCCATGGAGGATTACAAGCAGCAATGCCTGAGGTCCTTCAGCATGAACAGGAGCGGCGAAGTAATCTAGAAAGATGCACTGCCGGCACCTCGATAGGTTACTTTTGACGCCAATCCTGGCAAACTTCAAGAGATGGTTGACAGCACCATCAACCGTGCTTTGATCAACCAAGCTGGGGTGCTGTCTAATACGGTTTTCAATGCCGTGGCAAGAACTTTCAAGGAGGGACAATTGCCACCAGATTATGTGGGCCCCACTTATCACCAGCCAAGGTCACCAGTGGTCACAGCTCCATCGGCTGCCACGGCCGCTGCGGGCATGGAGATTCCTGTTCCGGCAAACACGTTGGGAGTCACCAATGCACAATCTACGCCGATGACAACCAATCCACAGACTTCAGATGGGCAGATCAAACTCGCTACAGAACTGTTGGCATCGGCAGTGTCAGGATTGACTCCTCCTCCTAACTGGTGGGGTTATGGTATGCCTCTAGAGTTGACGCCGGGCACGTCGCAAACAACTGACATGAGAGGCAAGACTCCTATGGCATCGGCACCTCCCAATATGCCGATGAACCAGAGTCCCCAGTATACTACAACCACTACTGCAAGACCTTACACTGGGAATTCTCAAGCTCCAACATTCCAGATGCCTAACGCATCGGCAGACTCAATGCTGATGCAACAGAGGTCTATGACTCAACCAGGGTATGTCAATTCAATGATGATGCCCAATTATCAGTCATCAGCAGGGCCTATGCCGATGAATGCTAATAGTGGATGGATTGGGCAGCAAGTCTTTCCGCAAACGCCCCAACCGAGTCATCAGGCTACAGGGTTCCAGCAAGGACAGATCTATCCCGGGTTCCAGAATCAGGGGATCCCCAACCAGCCAATGAATCTCGGGCAGCAGGTTGGCGGGCAGCAGTTTGGTGGTCCGCAGATTGGGGGCCAAATGATTAACCCGATGTTTCATGCAGACCGTGCACCGCACAGACATGTTGAGGCTTACCAGCAGGTGCCGGATCCGCAACTGCCTCATCGGCAAGATGCCGATGCTTATTGGGCTGATAAGATTGCCGAAGTAATGAGAGATCAATTTGGGATAAAACCCAAAGTCAACACTTACTCTTATCGGACACCGTATCCTCCCGCATATGATTTGATCCCACTTCCACATCGGTACAAGGTACCAGATTTTACTAAGTTTTCTGGGCAGGATGACACGTCAACCATGGAGCATGTCAACAGATTTATTATTCAATGTGGCGAAGCTGGTAACAGGGATGAGTTAAGGGTTCGTCTATTCTCATCATCATTGTCTGGATCGGCTTTCACTTGGTTTATATCATTACCTCCTAACTCAGTGATTACCTAGGCCGATCTGGAGAAACAATTCCACAAGTACTTCTTTTTTGGGGTCCATGAGAAGAAGATCACCGATTTGGTCAAATTGAGGCAACGCAATGATGAATCGGTTGAAAGTTTTGTGCAGAGGATATGAGAGGTCAAGAACAAATGCTATAGTCTGGTTCTAGATGATCGGCAGCTAGCCGATTTGGCTTTCCAGGGTTTGTTGCCACACATCAGGGACAAGTATGCTTCTCAGGAGTTTGAAAGCTTAAATCATTTGGTGCAGAGAATTTCTGATCAAGATATCAAGCCTTTTGAGCCCAAAAGAGCATGGAACAAAAAGTTATCGTTCGTTGATGAAGCAACAAGCTCAGAATCTGATGAAGAACCAGTCATCGGCTTGGCAGAATGGGTGAAGAATAAGAAGCCAATGTCTTGTCCTTTTGGACATAATGAACCAGAGAAGTTCGCGTTTGACACTGCTAAGGCCGATAGGATATTTGACTTTCTACTTCAGGAAGGGCAAATCAAGCTGTCCCCTAATCACGTGATCCCATCGGCTGAAGAATTAAAAAGGATGAAATATTGCAAGTGGCACAATGCAACTTCTCACGATACTAATGAATGCAAGGTTTTCAGACAGCAGCTGCAATCGGCTATAGAGTCTGGAAGAATCAAATTTGACAGTTCCAAGACCCAGAAGCCGATGAAGATTGATCAACATCCTTTCCCAACAAACATGTTGGATGCTAAGGGAAAGGCCAAGGTCTTGACATCAGAAGCAACTGAAAGAAGTGCATTGGTTGATCCTCAGCATCAAGTCACTACTGCCGACGCGAGAGGAAGGGGCTTGGTCCAGGAAGAAAGCAGCTCAGGAAGGCCTCCCCGATCTGGTATCGTTATAACTCACAGAAGACCTCGGGAAACTTGGCAGCAACGTGAGGACCGATATCGGCGCCAGCAGGAAGATTATCGTCGGGAAGAAGAAAGACGCCGACAGGAGTGGAATCGGCATAGGGATCACTGGAATTGTCCGTTCTTCATTCACTGTTGGGAGGAAAATATCAAGCTTCCAACTATCAGAGATTGTCCTGAATGCAACGGTTATGACCGGTATGACAGGTCCGACCGGTACTATCGTGGTGATAATTGGCGCTTTGATGGGCCGATTAGGGGGAGAACGTCCGTCCATGATCGGCTGGGGGGCAGACTTAGCGTACGCGACAGGCTTGGCGATCGTGTTCAATATTTTCCAAGGAACCAAGAAGAACTTGAAGAGATGGCTAATGCTCGGGTTCTCGATGAGTTCATATTTTGCAGGGATGCCAATACTTATCTGGTAGAGCCAAGAGAGAATCATCGCCCATCGGTAACAGCAGCAACTTCCTCCCTGGTGTCCGGAGGGATTGTCCAGGACTCAGAAGAGAAGATTGCAGCACGAAAGGCGAGAGGAATTGAGCAAAGGGGAGAACTCTGGACAGTCTGGGGATCGACAACAATCAGAGCCCAAGGGAGGAGGTCCAGTGATGATGAGGTGGATTTTTCTGACCAAATAGCTCAGTTGGCTCTAGATCCGATGACGGCTATCTTCGAGAAGCCTGCCGATGATGAAAGGCAGCACCTCAAGGCTCTATTTGTTAAAGGAAAAGTGGATGGTCAGCCAATGACTAAGATTCTAGTTGATGGTGGAGCCGCTATTAATATCATGCCATATGCAGTGTATCGGAAGCTTGGAAAAGGGGATCAAGATTTAACCAAGACCGACATGATGCTCAAAGATTTTGAAGGGAACGTGTCTCCGGTCAAGGGGGCGATATGCGCAGAATTGACCATCGGTAGCAAAACCTTGCCGACAACCTTCTTCGTGATCAGTGGAAAGGGTGCTTACAACCTGCTGTTGGGAAGAGATTGGATTCATGCTAATTGTTGCATCCCGTCTACCATGCACCAATGCTTGGTCCAGTGGGTAGGTGACAAGATTAAAATTGTCCTAGGAGACTCTTCTTATGTTGTCGTATCGGCAGAGGCAGACACCTATGAAAGGACTAGGTGTATTTCAGGAGAGATTTGGGAAAAGGATTTTCTCAAGGTTGCCGATTACGAGATTCCACCGATCCAAGCAGTCGGTTCTGATGAAGGTTTTTAATGGATAGGTTTGCCGATGATGGAAAGTTAGGCCAAGGATTCACATCGGCCGATGATCTAGTAGAAGTAGATATAGGTAGTGGTGATAAGCCTAGACCCACTTTTATTAGTGCTAAGTTAGATCCTGAGTGTAAGCAACAGTTAACTGATTTGTTAAAGGAATATAAAGATTGCTTTGCTTGGGATTATACTGAGATGCCTGGTTTGGACCGATCAATTGTTGAACATCGGTTGCCTATCAAGTCTGGATTTCGGCCACATCAGCAGCCAGCTCGCCGATGTAATCCTAATATTCTTCCCGACATCAAGGCCGAAATAACCAAGCTTATTGAAGCCAAATTTATTCGGCAGTGTCGGTGTGCCAAATGGATTTCCAATGTCGTTCCGGTCTACAAGAAGAATGGGAAGCTTCGGGTCTGCATTGATTTCAGGAATCTCAACAAGGCTACGCCGATGGATGGAAATCCGATGCCAGTTGCCGATCTGTTGGTTGACGCTGCGGCAGGACATCGGATAATCAGCTTCATGGATGGCAATGCAGGATATAACCAAATATTCATGGCTGAAGAAGATATTCCAAAGACCGCGTTCAGGTGCCCTGGGCATGTTGGATTGTTTGAGTGGATAGTCATGACCTTTGGCTTAAAGAATGCTGGTGCTACTTATCAAAGGGCCATGAATTTTATATTTCATGAGTTCATCGGCAAGCTGGTGGAGATTTATATTGACGATGTGGTGGTTAAGTCTGGAGACTTCACAAAGCATCTTGCCGATTTACGAAAGGTGTTGGAGTGCACGAGGAAGCATGGTTTGAAGATGAATCCCAATAAGTGTGCATTTGGTGTATCGGCAGGACAATTTCTTGGTTTCATGGTGCACCAGAGGGGGATTGAAATCAGTCAAAGATCTATTGATGCCATCAATAAGATAGTGGCCCCTACCAACAAGACTGAACTCCAGTCCTTGATCGGCAAGGTAAATTTTATCTGGAGATTTATATCTAATTTGTCTGGTAAAATTCGTGCTTTCAGTCTGTTGATGCAAAACTGATCTGCAAACACAAAGGGCTAATACCCGATTCAAACGTTAAGGCGTGCCAGCCGATTTGACCTTACTATCGGCAAAGGTGATAACTCGAATACTTTAGTCCTGACAACAGCGATGCGCCCGGATGTCACGGCTAAGAGGTACTCACGCGGAACTCGAGAACACGCCGAGCTTAAGTCGACGAATTCCTAAGAACTCGTAATAAAAAGAAAAAAAGTATGACGAAGTCGTCGAAAAGTAGATGCTGGAATATGAGTAAAAACGCGTGTTTGATTGATTTCTTGATTGATCATTACAAGGCCCTAGGGTTTATATTTATACCCTGCTCAAAGAGCTACAACCAGACACGATTAGAATTCGAATTCCAAATTACACGGAATCCATATACAAAACGATGCAAATAATTAAGGAAATAACAAAACTATCCTTCGTGACAAACCGAAACTCCTCCACATGACAACTGGCAGCTTCCGGACTCCTCCTTTGCATCATCGGCAATCCCTTTGCCATAGTCATCGGCAGACCTTTTTATCCAGCCATCGGCACCATATTACTGCCTGTGGACTTAGTCACATTCAACCTCTCCCTCATCGGCAACCATCCTCATCGGCAACCCGCATCGTACTGCCACCCTATCCTGCCATCCTAGACACGTGCCCAAAAACGGTGTCAACACATGCCCCCCAGTTTCAGAGTATAAAACTATTAATGCTCCAAAATTCTCTGCAGTAATGATGCCTTCTCCACAATTAATGCTCCTAATCTGGTAACCGACAACCTCAATCAGGACAACTCTGATCCTAATCCTCCGCAGATTCCTCGAAATCCCCAACTTCCTAAACGGGCATTTTTCTCAGTCGTACATCGGCAACAATACCGTTACAAAGATCTGCCGATGCTCTGACCAGGATATTCGCAAAAACGGTTACTTCCCCCCTATCCGCCCATCGGCAAGATGACCGTTATAGACTATCACCGATGGACCGACCAGGAGATCTCGCACAGTAAAATATCTTCAGATAACGACCGCTTCCCATCAAATCACCTGCAGAATCCCTGGATTACCGTGCGAACAGTTACCATATCCACCTGAGTACCCTCGGGTTTCTCGGATACGGCAAAGAGATAAGTCGGATTTGCCCTTGCCCATCTTGTCCTATAAATAGTTCCTTCTTGGGTACTCCTTCCCCATCACACCATTCTACTACCCAACTTTACTTTTCCAGCGGCGGCGCTATTTACGACCTTCAAGACCTCCGACAAGCACTTCTCTTCATCAACTCCGGTGCCCTCCAACGTCCTCTTCACGACAAGATGGCCATTGGCTTCGTCGTCCCTGAGGTCAGATCTCCATCTCATCTTCTGTATTTTTTATTCCTGTTCATCCGCGATTCATCTTACTGAATATTCTCCTTTTCCTTTTTCTTTGTATTTTTATTCCCCCAAAATCACTAGGAGTTGTCCAATAAAATTGTCATCCCCACCGATCAACCACACCTTCAATGTCTCGGCCCTCTAGGGGATTCAGATCCAACCAACCTTATTAACGCAGAAACCAATAGGATCCCCTTTAGAGCTGAAAACTTTTCTTTAGATCTGTGGAAAGACACTTTTCGCTCTTGGCCCAGCCCTACCGTAGGGTGGAAAGACTGGTTCTTGAGGGTCAGCAATTCTTATGAAGTCCAGTGGGGTGAAAGGAAGCTAGCCCAATGCATTAGGCTATCCATTGCCGATATGCACAGGAACGAGTCACTGCTGATAGCTGCGTCCTACTTTTGGTCAGACACCCTCAATGCTTTTGTTTTTGGCCACGGCCCTCCTTCTCCTACCCTTGCCGATGTAGCCATGCTCACTGGGCTAGATATATCTTCTGCCGATAGCACCCACTTTTTTGATACTGCCCCCAGTGCCAAAGTGGAGACTCGCGCTATCGGCGGTTGGTCAGGGTACATTCAGAAGTACCGCGGGAGAGGGCCTGTCACCATAAAGGAGCAAACCACCTTTCTGAACATGTGGCTGGACAAGTTTGTATTCTGTGGTCGATCGGCAGGACCGACTTCCGTCTATCTATCGGCAGCAGAGATACTGGCTAACGGTGGCCAATTTCCTCTCGGCCGATACTTGCTTGGCGCTGTTTACCACCTTCTCCATCAGGTAGCCCAGAAACTCTTGCTTGGCCAATCCATCAGCAACTTGGGAGGCCCCTGGTGGTTTATTAATATGTGGCTCAATCTGCACCTGCATAAGCGCCTTGATTCCAACTTGTTCTCACAGCACTTCCCAAGAGATATAGCCGAAAATCATGTGTTGGGTGAAGAGGAATCGGCAACGCGTGCCCCCTTGAACTTTGGCGAAGCCGTCATAGTCCTACCTGGTTCAGGGAGTAATCCGAATCAAATTGGCCGATTCTTCGAGACTCTGTATGAGGGTTTGGCCAGGGATGAACGACCATGGTTGGCTTATGATGACCCAGATAGCATGCTCCCTCTGACCTTCAATCCATTTGATGAAGCTCTCGACAGGGATAATGAGGCGATGATGGCAATTGTGACTCCCAGAGCCATTCCAGTGAATTTTTTCGGTAGCACAAAAACTTCTCCCCAGACTTACGAATTTTACAATCCATCGGCATTAGCTCGCCAGTTAGCTTTCGGCCAGTTGCCGATTGCACTTCCTTATGCCGATGTGATAAAACCTAGAGAAACCATCAACAACCTTCTTGAGTGGACTCGAGTAGCCCAACTACCACCAAACGCCGATGTAGATGTAGATCTGTCAGAATGGGTTCCGGCTGCTTTTATCACTCAGGCATACAAGTTATGGTGGGCAGAATGGAAAGAGCATCTATTCTGCAGATCGGCACTTTCATACCGCAACATGATTGACCCCGAATACGAAGTTCCCGATGACACTGTAAGTAACTCAAACCAACATTTCATTTTCTCACTATTACTTCCATCGGCAGCTTACCCATGTATTCCTTTTGCAGGCTGACAATATTCCTCCATCGGTTAGCAGGAGTGGCAAGCCGATCGACTTGTTTCCATCAGGCCCGATTTCCTCAATCGGCCACAATGCTCCCACTCTGGCTTCCATCGTGCATCGGGGTGTGCGCCTCAGGAAAGTTACAACCAGGAGAACCCAGACATCACCAACGGTAGCTGCTCCCACTCTGGCACGGGCTTTCAAGGCAATTTGTCAAATCTTTATCTTTTACGCTGACTATCTTTATATCGGTTTTATTTATACTTATAAACCCTTGTTCATTATTGCAGCAAACCAGTGCATCGGCAAAGGTCACACGTCAAGGTGCCGATGCCACCCAGTCCAGCCAGCCAAAGAGGAAGGGTACCACGGGTGCTAAGACTGGAACAAAGCGCCAGAAGGTAGCAACTCCCCCTCCTCCTCCGGTATCTCCAATTCCGGTGGAGTCTTCTCCTTCTTCTCCAGAAGCCCATCCACAGCAAGCACCATCTCCTCCACCTATGCAGGAAGCACCACAGATAGAAGAACCCCAACAGGAAGGATCTCAAACAGAAGGTACATCAGCTGACACGGGTGAACAAACAACTGGCCCGGTGGGCCCAATTATTCCATCGGCAGTTCTCCCGATTCAGACAATTGTTATCCCTCCTCCAGGTAACATACTTTAACAATATCGCTACCGATGAACTTATTCTTATTTAGTCTCATAACCTTTCTTGTCTTCTTTCAGTCGATATCGTCCCATCGGCAACCTTAGCCGATCAACCTGTAGTTCCATCGGCATCTTTGGCCGGTCAGCCCGCAGCTCCGTCAGCACTTCCCAGTCCAAGGCAAGAGATCGCCTTGAAGCAAGTAAGTCACTGTTTACCGCTAGCATTATTTGCCGATTCTCTAAGTATGGGCTAATTTTGCTTTCCCTCCCAGGAACAAGATTCTCCCGATAGCCTGTTCTCCTTCGCCATCGATTTCTCTGAAGAAGAAGGTGAAGAAGCAAGCACTTCTCAGTCGGTCGGCATCACATCGGCAGAGGTCAGGGTCAGGCTGGAAGAATTGTCAGCTCTCCTTCACCAGGACACAACGCAATTGGTTGATGATTCCGACCCTACCAAGACCCTGTTCAGAACTCTCAGAGGCCAAGTCCCAGCTGACGTTGAAGAAATCCTGTTCCAAGCCGCTCATCTGGAGAGTCGCCAGCTGCAGTACCAAAGAGCTTCTCGGCGGCTTGCCAATAGAGCCGCTCAGACTCAACTCTCCGATGAAATGAGGAAAGAAAAGCTTTTGACCGATGAGAAGCACAAGAACATCGGCATCCTGAGATCTTCTGGAGACGCGCTGAAGCAGAAGATATCCGATCTATCGGCAAGAAAAGAGTCCCTATTGGCAGAGCTTAAGGAAGTAGAGAACGCTGTGTCCCAAGCCCAACAGGAAGAGAGCCAATTGCCAGAGACCATCAGGCTTCTTGAGCGCGAGCGAAATGCTCATGGTCGCAAAGCACTCCAACTGAAGAAGAAGCTAAAGCCGATAGAAGGTTCTGCTGATGATGACATCAAGGAGATAGAAGCAGCCAACCAAATTCGGCTACGCGCTATATCGGCAATCCAGACGCTGCTTAACACATAGAGTTTCCATCGGCATTGTATCTGCGCTTTCCTGCTTCCTCAGCTTTTAGTCTAGCCGACAGGACTGTTATCGGCGCCTAAACTTTTGAAACACCAAGTCTTGTCCCCAAGCATTTGGATCCAGCCGATAGGAGTGTTATCGGCACCTAAACTTCTATGCATCGACCCATATACTGGGGTAGTACTTCTTTAAATATTTGCCGTTTAATGCTCTAGGAAATTCAATTCCTTCAAGGGTTTCTAGAATGTAGGCATTACCAGGAGCCGATCGACTTATCCGATAAGGACCCTCCCAATTAGGAGACCACTTTCCAAACTTCGAGCTTTTGGTCCCAACTGGTAAAATTAATTTCCATACCAAATCCCCATCGGCAAACTCTTTAGCCTTCACCTTCTTATCGTACCATCTAGCAACTCTTTTCTTATTCTCTTCTATACTCATTAAAGCTTTTAACCGATGCCCTGCTAGATCGTCCAATTCATCGGTCATCAAAGTGGCATAACCATCGGAAGTTAATTGATCTTGAAAAGATAATCGCCTAGATCCAGCCTTAATTTCCCAAGGCAACACTGCATCATGTCCATACACCAATTGATAGGGTGATACCTTGGTCGATCCATGTGTTGACACTTCTTAACGCAACCACCGGATATCGGCAACGGCGCCAGAAGTGCCCTGGTAGGGTAACTCTATTTACTATTGGATAATTCCGCAAGCGCACAGAATGTACCGCTGTAGCACTTCACCAAGGAGTATTCCAAGGTATCGTAATTTATATTTTCCCAAGGGAAAGCGGCTAAGTGTGTTTAACAAAAAAAAGGGAAATGAGATTCCTTGAGTTATCTAGTATCAACTAGTGAATAAGGGTGGTAAATAACGAATAGGAAGGGTAGTGGTGAATCCAAGGTCCTATGCTAAAGGTAAATGGTAGAGTTAGCTAGGTGGGAGGACAACGAGTGAGTAAAGGACTCCTATGTATCTAACTTGACTTCTGTGACTTACTTTAATAGATAATTGCCTTAACTACGCTAGAGCCTTACTAACTGTGTGCGAGGGATAGCCGAGCTGGTAAGACGCTTAGAAGGTTTTTCACCTAACCCCTTACCGAAAGCGACTATTGGGCTTATGGACGCCTTACCTTTTAAGAACTAGCCTGTACGTGAGGAGAACCTAATGCCGCCCACGATCTGTCACCTACTAGGGAGTGCGCTCCTACTTTCCGTTCAAGCCAGCGGTAATCAAAGGTAATCTTAAGTATGAGCACCACGCTCACACTTAATCCTACAACGCTAACTAGTTGCAGCTAGCTAGAGCTCCTATACAAGATAGGACGATGATGCACACACAGGAGTGGTTACAGGTCACTAACTTCACTAAGACAACTATATTACTAAAGTAAATGCACAACAAGACTAAAAGACTTGCACTAAGTAAGAACTCAGTAAAGTAAAGTAAGAATAATATATTAATAAAAGGAAAGTCTTACAAAAGTAGAAAGGTACAAGAGCTATACCAGACTCTCCAGAAGACGACTCCGGAGACCCCGAGCTTCGCTCGACTCGACTCTAACTCCCACTCTAGACTAACTACTACTCTACTTGTATGCTTGGAACTTGTAATGCACTTGGCCTTGGAATTGCACACTTGAAATGAAGGATGGAGGCTGCCTTTTATAGAGGGAGATGGAGTAGGGGTTACTCCATCGCCACGTCATCGATCCGTGTGACATCTTCTCTCCACCCTTGGATCAAACCGACCTCACAACCGCCATTTGATCAACGGCAGGGGCAAATGAACATGTGGGACATGTGGGGAAGGTCGGTGGGAGGCCACCGACCCTGGAACCGAGGCATATGGTAAGAGTTGCCTTCTCTATTTCATCCTATTTCTAAAAGGCTTATGTGGAGTTCAAGGTAGGGATGAAAGGAGATAGCATACTTACTTTGCATGTATTGCGAAGTCAAAGCTCGGATCCTTGAAAAGAAGTGTCATACTCCCAGATCAAGATGTGCAAGTGTGATATATGGTGGACTAGGTTGCTCCTTTATTTGATAGACTCTCTATGTATTGAGACATGGCTAGCATTTTTTTTCATCTCTTTTTTTTATATATGAGCTTTCATGTGCTCAATTTTCTTTTTCTGTGGACTTGCACATGTCCATCTTTTTATTTCATTTTGCCTAGCCTTTTGATGTCTCATTTACCAAATAATGCTTAGAGAGATGTTCTAACATTTAGAGTATGGAGCAACCTATTTAGTGGATGCGAAATACATGTGGTTGCGTACTTCCAGTGTAGAAGCAGCATATATATATGTGGTGTGTACGTGATCTTGATCTTAGGAGCATGAAAAGTCTCTTAACAAGGGTCAACAAGACTTGACGACACTCAACACAAAGCAAATAGCTTATGTGGAAAGGTTGCAATTATGTAAAGTAGATATGGTTGTGGTAGGAATTCATCACCATTGAGGAACAATTAAGGTTTTGATCATTTTAAGAATAAATCTCTGATAATCATGCATGCTTAGAAAAATATTATAGTAGCTCTTGTCTTACTATCTCATGTCCCACAACAACTTAGACTTAGTTCTAGCACTTGCAACCCACAAAGTTTTTAGGTTCATGGCAGTTTAAGTGAGCTAAGTGATCCATACTTAGAGAAATACTAAGTTGTATACTAGGCACTAGAGAAACATTAACAAGCAACTAGTCATAATTTCCATGAGGGATATAAACATACATGAAGCATATATGCTAAAGGGAAATGCTAATAAATATTTATATTTTTTTTAAGTAAGAATGATAAAATGCATGAAAATAAATAGGATAGAATACTTACCTTAGTGGGGGAGAGGATCTCCCCCAAGCTAGATCTTCGCTCACTGTGGTGGCGGGAAATTTTGGTACCATCCAGCCCAGCGTTGTGCGTCTTCCTCTCGCACACGTCGGATATGTTGGCCGTTTTGTAACGCCAGTTGCAATGTTGCTTCTTGCCCAATCTGCAATTCGCCCATGTCATTAATGAGACTGTCCATACCTGTGGGCTGGTGACGCCTAGCCCTGTCCCTTGGGCGTGGAGTGCGTTGTGGAGGTAGACCCATGGAGTCTGAAGCATCCACTGACATCGCTTCATCGCCCTCTTCAACGTCATGGTGCGAGGATCCTCCTTGCTCCATCTGGGCGGCTTGCATCATCCTTCTTGTCACCCTGCGTGTCCCTGCAACATCTGGACTTGCCACTCGGGCTAGTCTAATGGTAAGTGTGCGGACCCCATACAACCGGCGCCTCGCACATGGGAGAGGAATTTCGGTTGTATAGCCCGGATAAATCATTTTAAGTTCACCATTTGGATCTCTTATGAGCATGTTAGCATTGATAAAGAAGTTCTCATCTACCACTCCTCTAACATAGCCAATGTCTTCAAAATAATGTGATTCAAGTAATCCAAAAGTATCGGCTATTCGAGTAATAAAGGATGTGAAATAGATGGGCTTCCCATACTCAATAGAGTTAAGCCAATAGTTCACTAGCAGTTTCACAGGGGAGACCTTGATTTTACTAATCATGGCATAGAGAATTTTAAGTTCATCATCAATTAAAGTATCAGTTCCCATGCCAGGATATAGAGTGCACATGATCCAGAAGTGAAGAAAGCGCAAGGTTGGATTATGGATTTCAATGGGAGTAGGATTTGAACAATCATTAGAGCCAGAAATTGCTTTCCAGAATCTAAATTTATCGAACATTCTAGTGGCATGATCTAGATCAAGTTCACATTCATGTTCACACCCTAAAGCAGTGTTTAGCAAACTCCAATTTAATTGATGTTCTTGCTCACACATGCGAAAAGATATTCCATTATTTGTGAGTTTTAGGGTGCATAGCAATTCCTTAGCAAGCAATTCTTTTCCAAATTCAGGCACTTGCCAAAAACTACTCCAACCAATTGCTCTAAACACCTTATCGAATTCAACATCCATACCTGTGCGGGCCAAAAGGTCCGGATCGATGATGCTAGTGTGTAGGAAGAGACCCTCTCGGATGATGTAGTACCTTTGCAACTCTTCTTGGCTTAACATGAGGCCGCTCTCGGGCTCTCTCATCCTTGATGGAGGCTCGTAGGGTACCATCCCATGGTAACCTTCTTCTTCCTCCCTTCCATGAGCATGGTGAGAGCCTTGAGAAGAGCTCTCACCCTTTGCTTTCTTGAACTTGCCGAAGATATGCTTCTTCATCCTCCTACACAAGTGAGGCAAACCAAGCTCCTACTACTACTACTATGCAAGGGGAATCTTTTTGGGTTTTTGTTTTGATGACTATTTCTAAACTAAACTTGAGAAATGGCTTGTAACAAAGAGAGAAGAGAAAGGATTGTGAGCTCGAAATGGTTCTGGTGGTTTTGGGTGTGGAGTTGAGCTCACAATGCTGTGGTATTTATAGGGGGAGAAGGGCAAGTAGTGGACCCACAATATAGGGGTCGGCCGACCCCCCCTAGAAGCACTTTGAATTTGAGTTTAGCTTTATATAGGGAACCATTCTGCATGCTTTCAAGATTTTGCAGAGATGGTCCAAAATGGGGGTCGGCCGACCCCCATCCTAGCCCCTCCTCCACTTTAAACATTGTGTCATTGATTGTCCGGAAAAGTAAAGGCTAGGTGTGGACCAAAAGTTTTCAAATTGTTTCTGAGATTCCCTGTTTTAGTGCTTTGTGAAAGGTAAAAGATGAATGGCAAAAGTGGAGACATGTCTAAAGTGATTCCTATGGACCATGGGAGCACTCAAGCATGCCTAGGTGACCACTTTGCAGAATTTAAGCTAGTGGAGTGGTCCCAAAAGAATCAAAGATGAAAGGAGCATCTTATGACTAAAGTAAAGGATCAAGGGACCACTCTTTTTCAAACTTTAGCTAGTGTTACAAGCATAGGACTCCATTGTGATTCAAATGGTGGCTAGCAGGAGGCAAGTGGGGCCAATACGGGGGTCGGCCGACCCCCACATTGGAGCTCCCAGAGCATCCAAGTGCTGGGTTGGAACCTCTATGACTAGCAAGGTTGAAATGTGGTGAAGTGGGCCCCAAGGTGGGGTCGGGCGACCCCCCTTTGGGAGCTCCAGCAGCTCAAATTTTTATGACAAGTTATTCTCAAGATTTTATTTATTATGGCTAAACATTTTGTCGAAATAAGATATGCAAAATTCAAAGTAAGAATGCAATTGAAAAGTGAATAGTAGAAATTGAAATGCAGAAAATAAATATGGGATAACTACTGATTTACCTTATCAGTAAGGGCTCCATGTTTTAGGTCCGTAGAGCAGGGCCTCTCCATCTTGTTCATCCTTCGGGTGCATCAGATGGTCCCGGAGACGTGGACCTTGATTGCACCTCTTTCTCCCGCCATACTTGCTTGGTATTGATTTTTGGTTCAGCGGGTTCCTCTTCTTTCTTTTCGGCCCTTTTGGCCGACTTACCTCTCTTGTCCCTTCGGCGTCGGATGTGGCGAGGCTTAGTCGGAGGTTCTTTGTCCTTCACCTGCATGTTAGCTTTATAACCATTGAATGGACATTTTACCTTCCATCCTGGGAATTGGAGGTGAATCTGGCCGGACCCCACATAGATGACTGCATTGACCGTGTTGAGGAATGGCCTTCCCAAGATGATCGAGACATCATTATTGGATCCCATATCTAGAATGATGAAGTCGGCAGGGACGTAGTCGTCTTGAACTTTTACCAGTATGTCCCTTGCCAACCCCTCAGGGAACCTGATCGTCTGATCTGCCATCTGCAAACGAACAAATGTGGGGTGCAAAGGCCCCCCTAGCAAATTATCATAAGTTACCTTGGCCATGATGTTGACACCCGATCCAAGGTCGCAGAAGGCGTTGTGGAAGATTTGCGGTCCGATCTCACAGGTGATGGTCGGCAGGCCTGGGTCGTCCTTCTTGGTGATGAAGGGCGAATCCAGCAGATAGCTCCAGTTGGATTGTACCGGAGGCTTACCGAACCTCGTAGTAACTAGTTTAACTCCTTCAATTGGGTCCTCAGGTTTCCCTGGGATCTTACCTTGCTCGAAGGATGGGACAGCTGCTGCTAATTGAGCTAATTGTGTTTCTAGCATTTTGTTAAAGCTCAACTGATTTTTCATAGCAGAGTTAAAGCTATCCAACTTTTCACTTAAGTTTTCAAGGATCTTATCATTAGCCATCATTTTCTTGTTAATGCTATCATTGATTTTAGATTGGCCTAAGACAAGATCTCTAAGAGAAGGTTGGTTACCAAAAGAATTATTGAAATTTTGATTGTAACCATTACCTTGATTACCTTGGTAGAAGGGGCGCGAGTTCCATTGCTGTTGTTGGGGCCGGTACCCATTGTTGTTGTTGTTGATGAAGCTCACTTCCTCCTTTGTTTCGGGACAATTGTTTCCCGAATGATCATCTCCTCTGCACACTTCGCACCATGAATCAGATTCAATGGCCCGTGCAGTGGCGTAAGGTTGAATGGTCTCTTGCTTGGAACTTTCTTCCATCTTCTTCATTAAGAGGTCCATCTTAGCAGAGAGCATGTCCACCTCATTCAAGGCATGGACACCTCTTCTCTTGGGTTGGAGGCGTTCCTCATTCCATCCTTGGTTTATAACCATCTTTTCAATGAGGTCCTTGGCATCCTTGACATTGTGTTGCAAGAATGCTCCTCCAGCGGCAGCATCAAGGTGACTACGGGCCAAACCGGTCAGGCCATGGTAGAAACCTTGGATTAGGAGCCACTCCTCTATCCCATGATGAGGACAGGCGCGAATGTACTCCTGCAGACGTTCCCATGCTTCGGGAATCGTCTCATCTGCTTGCTGTTGGAAGCTGGAAATCTTTCCACGAAGGGCGCTGGTCTTGCCCATCGGAAAGAACTTCTTGAGAAATGCATTGGCGCACCTCTCCCACGTGGTCACTTCACCCTTGTTGGCGTAGAACCATTGCTTCGCCTTCCCCAATAACGAGAATGGGAAGAGGCGAAGACGGATGGCGTCTGCGGCGACATTCTTGATGGTGAAGGTGCCGCACACCTCCAAGAAGTGTTGGAGATGGGCATTGGCATCCTCGTGTGGCTTTCCACAGAAGGGATTAGCTTGCACCATATTGATAAGCGCAGGCTTCAACTCAAAAGTCGCATCCCCCAAGTTAAGCTGCGGACCCGTGGCGACATTGTCAGCCGACGGCACAGAGTACTCAGAGATGGTCTTCTGGGCCATAGCTTCTTTGATAACCGGTGCAGATACTCCTTCCTCTAACGGATTCAGGTTCGAGATGAACCTTTGAGGTGGAACTTGACGACGTCTAGTTCTCCTCAACAGTTGCTCAGGATCTTCAACGAAGTTTGACGGCAATTGGAAACCGCTCATACACTGTCAGGCTTCACAATAAAGGAAGACAAGACAAGTGATGGGTTATCCCTATCACTACTTGATAACTAGCAAACTCTGGATTCTCTTTTTGTTAAAACTCTTAGACAGACGCTCTCCCCGGCAACGGCGCCAGAAATGCTTGTTGACACTTCTTAACGCAACCACCGGATATCGGCGACGGCGCCAGAAGTGCCCTGGTAGGGTAACTCTATTTACTATTGGATAATTCCGCAAGCGCACAGAATGTACCGCTGTAGCACTTCACCAAGGAGTATTCCAAGGTATCGTAATTTATATTTTCCCAAGGGAAAGCGGCTAAGTGTGTTTAACAAAAAAAAGGGAAATGAGATTCCTTGAGTTATCTAGTATCAACTAGTGAATAAGGGTGGTAAATAACGAATAGGAAGGGTAGTGGTGAATCCAAGGTCCTATGCTAAAGGTAAATGGTAGAGTTAGCTAGGTGGGAGGACAACGAGTGAGTAAAGGACTCCTATGTATCTAACTTGACTTCTGTGACTTACTTTAATAGATAATTGCCTTAACTACGCTAGAGCCTTACTAACTGTGTGCGAGGGATAGCCGAGCTGGTAAGACGCTTAGAAGGTTTTTCACCTAACCCCTTACCGAAAGCGACTATTGGGCTTATGGACGCCTTACCTTTTAAGAACTAGCCTGTACGTGAGGAGAACCTAATGCCGCCCACGATCTGTCACCTACTAGGGAGTGCGCTCCTACTTTCCGTTCAAGCCAGCGGTAATCAAAGGTAATCTTAAGTATGAGCACCACGCTCACACTTAATCCTACAACGCTAACTAGTTGCAGCTAGCTAGAGCTCCTATACAAGATAGGACGATGATGCACACACAGGAGTGGTTACAGGTCACTAACTTCACTAAGACAACTATATTACTAAAGTAAATGCACAACAAGACTAAAAGACTTGCACTAAGTAAGAACTCAGTAAAGTAAAGTAAGAATAATATATTAATAAAAGGAAAGTCTTACAAAAGTAGAAAGGTACAAGAGCTATACCAGACTCTCCAGAAGACGACTCCGGAGACCCCGAGCTTCGCTCGACTCGACTCTAACTCCCACTCTAGACTAACTACTACTCTACTTGTATGCTTGGAACTTGTAATGCACTTGGCCTTGGAATTGCACACTTGAAATGAAGGATGGAGGCTGCCTTTTATAGAGGGAGATGGAGTAGGGGTTACTCCATCGCCACGTCATCGATCCGCGTGACATCTTCTCTCCACCCTTGGATCAAACCGACCTCACAACCGCCATTTGATCAACGGCAGGGGCAAATCAACATGTGGGACATGTGGGGAAGGTCGGTGGGAGGCCACCGACCCTGGAACCGCCTTTGATGTGGGGTCGGGCGACCCCACTTCTGGGCCTCTGGGCCCACCAGCAGTGTCCACAGGGGTCCCTTATGTCGGTGGACTAGGTGGCACACCTGGGTCCCACCAAAGAGGGGTCGGGCGACCCCCTCCCTGTGGGCCCAGGGTGTCACCTGTTGTCCCCTCGTTCTCCTCTTGATGATTCTGATGTTGGCTTTGTCAAATAATGTCTTGAATTTGTTGTTCCTGCATAAACAAGCTAAGAGTACAAGTGGAACTAGTTATGGATAAAATATGTTCATGTCATGTCGTTTCCCCTTGCAACCGAGGCATGTTGACGGTGTTTTGTATGTGGATTTCTATGGTATATCCACCGTCAACACCATGACAAGCCATCCGATAAGACCACAATGCTTCATTTAATAATGTATGCCACCGCTTAGGATTTTCTTCAATCTTCCGTTTAATAAGCTTGATAATTCCTTTGTTAGACGCTTCGGCCTGCCCATTGGCTTGAGCATAATAAGGAGAAGAATTCAACACTTTAATTCCCATACCGATTGCGAATTCATCGAACTCCCCCGATGTGAACATGGTGCCCTGATCGGTAGTAATCGTTTGGGGAATCCCAAATCGGTAAATAATATGCTCCTTCACAAAATCAATCATATTGGCCGATGTGACTTTCTTCAAAGGAATAGCTTCAACCCATTTAGTGAAATAGTCAGTGGCAACTAGAATGAACTTATGCCCTTTGCTAGATGGTGGATAAATCTGGCCGATCAGATCGATGGCCCATCCCCGGAACGGCCAAGGCTTTATTATAGGATTCATAGCCGATGCGGGTACTCTCTGGATATTACCAAACTTTTGACAACCTTGACATCCCTTGAAATATTTAAAACAATCTTCAAGTATGGTTGGCCAAAAATATCCATTCCTTCGAATCATCCACTTCATCTTAAAAGCTGACTGATGCGCTCCACACACTCCCTCATGGATTTCCCCCATCAAACTTCTGGCTTCATCATCACCCAAGCATCGGAGAAGAATTCCGTCGATGGTTCGATAATACAATTCATTTTCAAGGAGCACATACTTGGTTGCCTGAAATCGAACCCGTCTTTCAACTTTTTTGGATGGATCTTTTAGATAATCAATAATTTCTTTCCTCCAATCATCGGCACCGACTACAGATGTCGCATTAATCATTGGCTGATATCCCGAGGCATGCTGAGCTAACCGATTAGCGTCTTCATTATGCAATCGGGGAACATGCTCCAATCGGAAATCCTTGAATTCCTTTAACAGTTGCATACTTCTTTCGAAATACGTTATGAGAACTTCACTTCGGCATTCATAGCTTCCGGCCAATTGATTTATAACCAACATAGAATCCCCGAATATTTCAACAGCATCAGCACGAACTTCTCTCAGCAACTCCAATCCCTTGATCAGAGCTTGATACTCAGCCTGATTATTTGTCGATGTGGCAACAATCGGCAAGGAAAACTCATACTTCCTCCCCTTAGGGGAAACTAATACAATGCCGATTCCTGCCCCCCGGTCACAAGTAGATCCATCAAAGAAGAGCGTCCAGGGTACAATTTCCAAGGTTTCCACTAGACCGCAATGCTGAGTCACAAAATCGGCCATAATCTGCCCTTTGACTACCTTAGCCGATTCGTAACGCAAATCGAACTCTGACAGCGCTAAAATCCATTTACCGATCCTACCACTCATAATCGGCATCTTTGCAAACGACAGTGCATTCGGCCGATAACAGGTAATGTCTCAGCTTGATACATGAAAAATATAAGCATAAGCATAGTTTCTCAATGGCCGAATACCTGGTTTCAGCATCAATCAACCTCCTACTCAAATAATAAATTTCCCTTTCTTTCCCTTCAAATTCTTGAACTAAAGCTGAACCGATAACCGATCCATCGGTAGATAAATACAATCTGAAGGGCTTCCCTTGTTGAGGTGGAACTAGGACTGGAGGATTTACCAGATACTTCTTGATTTCATCCAGAGCCAACTGCTGTTCTTCTCCCCAAATAAACTCTTGATCGGCTTTCAATTTAAGAAGAGGACTGAAAGCACGAATCCTACCAGACAAATTTGATACAAATCTTCTGATAAAATTTACCTTGCCGATCAAGGATTGGAGCTCGGTTTTGTTGGTAGGGGCCACTATTTTATTGATAGCATCAATAGATCTTCGACTAATTTCAATACCCCTCTGATGTACCATGAAACCAAGAAACTGCCCTGCCGATACACCAAATGCACACTTGTTGGGATTCATCTTCAATCCATGCTTCCTTGTGCACTCTAACACTTTTTGTAAATCGGCAAGATGCTTTGAGAAATCTCCAGACTTAACCACCACATCATCAATATAAATCTCTACGAGCTTGCCGATGAACTCATGAAATATAAAATTCATAGCCCTTTGATAAGTAGCACCAGCATTCTTCAACCCAAAAGTCATGACTATCCATTCAAATAGCCCAACATGACCAGGACACCTGAATGCGGTTTTCGGAATATCCTCCTCTCCCATGAATATTTGATTGTAACCTGCATTACCATCCATGAAGCTGATGACCCGATGGCCAGCCGCAGCATCAACCAGTAGATCGGCGACAGGCATTGGGTATCCATCCATCGGCGTAGCTTTATTGAGATTCCTAAAATCAATGCACACCCGAAGCTTCCCGTTCTTCTTGTAAACCGGAACAACATTGGAAATCCATTCGGCATACCGACACTGCCGAATAAACTTAGCTTCAATAAGTTTGGTGATTTCGGCCTTAATATTAGGTAGAATGTTAGGATTACATCGGCGGGCTGGTTGCTGATGTGGCCGAAATCCAGACTTGATGGGTAATCGATGTTCAACAATTGATCGGTCTAAACCAGGCATCTCTGTATAATCCCAAGCAAAGCAATCTTTATATTCCTTTAACAAACTAGTCAATTGTCGCTTACACTCAGGATCTAATTTAGCACTAATAAAAGTAGGCCTAGGCTTATCACCACTACCTATATCTACTTCTACCAAATCGTCGGCCGATGTGAATCCCTGGCCTAATTTTCCATCATCGGCGAATCTATCCATTAAAAACCGTCGTCAGAACCGACTGCTTGGATCGGTGGAATCTCATAATCGGCAACTTTGAGAAAATCTTTCTCCCAAACTTCTCCTGAAATGCACCTGGTCCTTTCGTAAGTATCCGCTTCTGCCGATGCGATAACATAAGAAGAATCTCCTGGGACAATCTCAATCTTGTCACCTACCCACTAAACCAAGCACTGATGCATTGTAGATGGGACACAACAATTGGCATGAATCCAATCTCTTCCCAATAATAAGTTGTAGGCACCTTTTCCGCTGATCACGAAAAAAGTTGTCGGCAAGGGCTTGCTGCCGATGGTCAACTCTGCACATATCGCCCCCTTGACTGGAGACACGTTTCCTTCAAAGTCTTTGAGCATCATATCGGTCTTGGTCAAATCTTGATCCCCTTTCCCAAGCTTCCGATATACTGCATACGGCATAATATTAATAGCAGCTCCACCATCAACTAGGATCTTGGTCATTGGCTGCCCATCAACCCTTCCTTTGAGGAACAGAGCTTTAAGATCTTGCCTCTCGTCATCGGCAGGTTTCTCAAAGATAGCCGTCATCGGATCCAGAGCCAACTGAGCTATCTGATCAGAAAATTCCAACTCATCATCACTGGCTGGTGCAAGAAACTCCATCGGCAACATGAAGACCATGTTGACGCCTGCCGATGGACCTTCCCTCTTAGTGTCTGACGGCTGCCGACTTCCAGAGTTCTCTCCCTTGTTTAGTTCTTCTTGCCTTTCACATTGCAATCTCCTTTTCTGTGTTTTGGTTAATCCTCCAGGGCACCATGGAGGAAGTGGCCTTTGCCTTGCCGTCGGGCGTCGGTTCTCCCTTGACTCCATACGATACGTATTAGCATCCCTGCAAAATATGAATTCATCGGGAACCCGCGCATCAGCCATTCCCTTGAGCTCCTCTTGGTTCCTGGGAAAATACTGGACACGGTCACTAAGTCTGTTGTGCCCACTAAATCTATCAATCAATCAAGCACCAATTTTACTCATATTCAAGCATCTACTTTTTTGACGACTTCGTCATACTTTTTCCTTTTTATTACGAGTTCTTAGGAATTCGTCGACTCAAGCTCGGCGTATTCTCAAGTTCCGCGTGAATACCTCTTGGCCGTGACATCCGGGCGCATCGCTGTTGTAAGGACCAAAGTGTTCGAGTTACCACCTTTGCCGATAGTAAGGTCAAATCAGCTGGCACGCCTTAACGTTTAAATCGGGTATTAGCCCTTTGTGTTTGCAGATCAGCTTTTGCACCAACACAACATGAATCCAAGAAAATTTTATTGAAAATCTTTGTAAAAAGGGTTGTAGAATTTTTAAAATAGGCCATTCACCCCCCTTTTTTAAAATTGCTTTTGCACCAACACAACATGAACCTTTTGCTCTAGTGAGTTTGTAGAATTTTTAAATAGGCTATTCACCCCCCCCACTAGCCATATTAGGACCTTTCACAGGATCCGAAACAAGTTGGCTCCTGAGCTTCACCTGCAACAAGGTTATAAAACCCTGAGTACACTTACCCGGCAGAAAAAGAGAAGAACTTAGGAATGCAGGCTTAGGGTAGACAAGGAGTGGCTGAGCAAGGAGCCAAATTGTTTTGCTAAAAAGCTTACTAATAGTGCATCCTTACTTTCAAGTTTTAGCCATGAATTTCTCACCTCAAGAGGCCGAGGAATTCGAGGACAGTCTATCTAGTTGCTTTTCACAGACAAGTCTGTAAATTCCTAGTCCTTAATCAAAGTATTATCCATCCAATGACCATAGCTAAATTTTACTCTGAGTCTAGGAATTGGGATCCGAACCTCATGAGACATTTCACCCTTTCTCATTTTACAACTTAGTTGCATATTTAACTACGATGAGAGTCAGTGGATTGAGTCTCCCAATCGGGGAGCAACGACGATTCGAACCGCTTAGCAATCCAGCTGGAGTTCCTAACCACCCAGCATGTGTAGAACCAAATCTTGCATATGTCAACTCAAATCTAGCTTTCCCAAGATCTGACTAGGTTCGCGGCACCCGAGAGCACAGTACCCCACCGTCCAGCCCATTTGCCAGGAGGGTACACGCTACTCTCGCCATCGCTCCACGCCCAGTGCGCGAGTAGCCGTTCTCATCGAGGAATCACAAGACCGGGCTTACCGAGGGCAAGTGGCTAGTGCTATAAATTCTCAACCCAGCAGGCCATCAACGGACCGATCCTTAATCGACACAGTTGGAGACACTAGACACTACATTAAGACTCCATTCTTAAATCAAGTCCACCGACCGGTCTCAAGTTGAAACATCATTGACCATAAAAGTATTCCACAACAACCCTTCAAACTTTCTTGTTTGAAAACCTATCTAGTAGCAGGGCTAAGCATCACTACGCAGTTTTAAAATAAAATAGGTGCCAAGGACAAGATAACAAATATCAAGGTAGTAAATGCAACAAGTAGGTTAACCCAATTCTTGACTACGTAATGCAGCATTTTCAATTCATAAGTGATAAAAGATTTAAAACATTCAAGGAGAGGTTAATGCATTCGGGGCTTTCCTTGGTTGCAGAGCTGAGTGGTTCCTCAGAGACTTCCCAAGTCTCGGATCCTACTTCCTCGAACAGAACACCGACCTCGGGGTTCGGTTCAACGGTCGCTCCTTCAGTCACGTGCACTATATGTAAAATGATGTATGCTCATGATATGCTTATGACAAACTGAAAGCCCTAGTTTGGTTTTGGATAATTGATGAAACCCTAGTACTAACCTCTATACTAATTGTGTGTAAACTTAATGAGGTTGGTACATGCCAAGTGATAGAGCAAGTGATGATCATGGTGATGATGGTGATGACCACAAGGTGATCAAGTGCTCAACTTAGAAAAGAAGAAAGAGAAAAACAAGACCCTATGGAGATCAAGGCAAAGGTATTGCTTAGGGTTTTGGTTTTGGATATGCATTTTACCAAGCATTTTACCATGTGCAAGGATTATGGACAAGTTTCATAAACCCAAATTGGTAGCAATTGCTCCCCCTACATATGTGCTAAGAGTTTGGATTTGAAAGCTTGCACATATGCTTGAATAGGAAAGATAGGAGTCAATTTCTACCAAATGATGCTAAGGTGTAAAGAATAGACCTTTGAAGCGTGATACCAATCAAAGTAGACAATATACACTATCCTTAGCACCATTAGTAACTAGACATTCACAAGACTAGAACACCCCATGAGATCAACATTAAAACAAGTTCTAGTATCACTTGTGAAACAACTAAAAGTCTAGTTCCACTACCTATGCATGCTAGTTCTTCATTTCATCAATCAAACCTACAACTAGCATACACCATACAAGAAAGGTATGAGAGAGAAAGGTTCTAAAGCTAATACAATGCAAGCAAACATATGTGATGCACAATCAAATGCAACATCCGAGTTTATGAGCTTGCTCCCCCTACATATGTGCTTCAAAATTTTAATTGATCCCCTTCTTTTATCATGTTGCTCCCCTATCTTTGTATTTCTTTATAATTTCTCTCCCCTTTTAGCAAATCATTGGAAAATTTCACTCCCCCATTGTCATCAATGACCACAAAAGGTGAGCTCAAATTTTAGATAGGTTAGTGTGAAACCATGTGAAGTGAGATCATTCTACCAAATTGGTCCAATCTAGATTACTTGCCTAAGATATTTAACTCGGTTTGATCCAAGGACAAGCTTTTTCACACCTCCAAATAAGGTTATGTTGTACCATGTTGAGTTAAACACTTATAGCTCATATTCTAGATCAAACACTAGGATTGCAAGCCCAAAAACATGTCATATGCTACCAATAGATCAAGTCAAGCATAGAAGCAATAGTGGTACCATACAATCATCAAATTCATTAGATTTTCATGAATGAGCCTAAGACATGTAAGGAATGACTAGATGCACTAAACAAGTCCTTAGGATAGGATGGATGATATGTCAAACAATTTTACCTTGTTTTGCTCGAAGGACAGGCATGTCAAATAAATGGGGTGCATCAACACATATTTGAGAAGTCAAGTATGTTCGATTCATTCCTTAGCTTGCAAAACCTCTTCTCATCAAGTGGCTTGGCGAATATATCGGCAAGTTGATCATTAGTGCTTATACTCTCAATGCAAATGTCCTCCTTTTTGTTGATAATCTCTTATGAAGTGATGGTGGACATCTATGTGCTTTGTTCTTGAGTGTTGAACCGGATTGTTGGTGAACTTCACGACACTCTCATTATCACATAGCAATGGCACTAGCTTGAAGTTGATTCCAAAGTCTTTCAAGGTTGCCTTCATCCATAGGATTTGTGCACAACAACTACCGGCCGCAATGTACTCCGCTTCGGCGGTTGCTAGTGAAACACTATTTTTTTCTTGGATGACCATGACACAAGTGATCTTCCCAATAGTCTACATGTGCCCAATGTGCTTCTTCTCACAACTTTGCATCCCGCATAGTCTGAATCAGAATATCCAATAAGTTCAAACTTTGCACCTTTGGGATACCACAAACCAACATTTTGTGTATGCTTCAAGTACCTCAATATTCTCTTAATTGCTTTCAAATGACCTTCTCTTGGTGAGGATTGGAATCTTGCATACATGCATACACTAAACATGATATCTTGTCTTGATGCGATCACATAGAGTAGGCTTCCAATCATAGACCGATACAACTTCTGATCCACCATATTTCCACTCGTATCACTATCTAAGCTTCCATTTGTTCCCATTGGAGTGCTACTTGCCTTTGCATCATGCATTCCACACTTCTTGAGCATGTCTTTTATGTACTTGCATTGTCTCACAAATGTGCCATTCTTCAATTGCTTGATTTGAAGACCAAGGAAGTAACTAAGCTCTCCAATCATTGATATCTCAAACTCATTAGCCATAATGTTGCCAAACTCCTCACAAAATTCTTGGTTGGTTGATCCAAATATAATATCATCAACATATATTTGCAACACAAACAAGTCTTTGCCAATCTTCTTGGTGAAGAGAGTGGTGTCAACCTTGCCCATTTTGAAACCTTTAGAGAGTAAAAAGTCCCTCAATCTCTCATACCATGCTTTAGGTGCTTGCTTCAAACCATACAATGCCTTTCTTAGCTTGTAAACATGGTTGGGTTTTTTGTCATCTTCAAAACCGGGAGGTTGCTCAACATAAACTTCTTCATTGATATAGCCATTGAGAAATGCACTCTTCACATTCATTTGGTATAGCTTGATGTTATGAGCACAAGCGTAGGCTAACAAGATCCTAATTGCCTCCAATCTTGCAACCAGGGCATATGTTTCACCAAAGTCAAGACCTTCAACTTGAGTATAGCCTTGTGCTACCAATCTTGTTTTGTTCCTTACAACTATCCCATCTTGATCTTGTTTGTTGCAAAAGACCTATCTAGTACCAATGACTTTGTGATAACTAGGTCTCAACTAATTCCCATACTTGATTTCTCTTGAAGTTGTTAAGCTCTTCATGCATAGCATTGACCCAGTCAACATCTCTCAATGCTTCATCAATCTTCTATGGCTCAATGTGAGAGACAAAGGAGAAATGCTCACAAAATGATGCTAATCTTGATCTAGTTTGCACTCCTCTTTGAATATCACCTATGATATGATCCAACGAATGATCTCTTGCAATATTGGTTGGTTGAAGTATTTGCACTTGGTTGATCATGAGATGATGTACTAGCTTGTTGATCTTGCACTTGTCTACCACTTGTACTTGCTTGATTTTGATCATGAGAAACACTAGCTTGCACATTAGAGGTAGGGAGCACTTGATCTTTGTCATCTTCAACATCAATCACCTCTCTAGGCCTTAAATCACCAATGTCCATATTCTTCATTGCATTGGCCAATTGAGTGCCTCTCACATCCTCTAGATTATCATCTTCCTCTTGAGAGCCATTTGTTTCATCAAACTCAACATCATGCACGTCTTCAAGAGGACCACTAGCAATATTCCAAACTCTATAAGCTTTGCTAGTAGTGGAGTAACCATGCAAGAAACCTTCGTCACATTTCTTTTCAAACTTGCTCAATCTAGTGCCTTTCTTCAATATGTAGCATTTGCAACCAAAACCCCGAAAGTATGCCACTGTCCTCCTCCTATGGGACGACGGGGGGGGGGGAGAAAATCCCCCGCTCTTCAGTAGAGCCAGTCAAAATGTGGCAGCCACCGCCCTCCTCCTAAGTGCGATGCCTGCACCATCGACCCCTGAGGGGAGGAGGGTTCACAACGGGCATCACGGGCTCCTGGAGTGCGTCGTAGTGTAGAATGCCAAAAGTTCTACCTCACATTATTGGGACGCATGGGGTGAGCCGCCCGAGGATCAATCGCGTGATGAGAGGGCGGCCTCGGTTGACCCCAAGCCTTTAGGCCCTTCAAGGCATGACAGGGGCAAGTGAAAGGTCCAAATATGGCTAGAGGGGGGTGAATAGCCTATTCAAAAATTCTACAAACTCATTAGAGCAAGAGGTTAGTAAGTAACAAAGCAAAGCTTTTTGCTCTAGCTCTAAAGGGGTGTTTGCAAGCCACCTATCCAACAATTCTATTTGCTATGGTCACTAGGAACACAAGAACTAAGTCTCTACAAGTTACACTAGTGAGCTTAACTACACAAGGCAAGACTAGCAACTAAACTAGTTACACTACTTTGCGGTAAGAAAAAGGAGAGGAGGAGATATTTATGCCGCCGTGTAGGGGATGAACCAATCAACAATATATGAACAATCAATCACCGGAAGAATGCCAATGAAACACAATTGAGACACTGATTTTTCTCTCGAGGTTCACGTGCTTGCCGGCACGCTACGTCCTGTTGTGTCGACCAACACCTGGTGGTTTTGAGGCTAAGAGGTGTAGCATGAACCTTGTCCTCACTAGGACACCGCAAGAACCTACCCACAAGTGAGGTAGCTCAATGACACGAGCAATCCACTAGAGTTACCTTTCGGCTCTCCACCGGGGAAGGTACAAAACCCTTCACAATCACCAAGAGATGGCCATGAACAATCACCAACTCGTGTGAATGCTCCTCCGCTGCTACAAGCTGTCTAGGTAGCAGCAACTGTTGGGAATATGCCCTAGAGGTAATCATAGAGATGATGATATTACAATTGTATCTGTCAATGAAAGCTAGTCGGCAGTCTACCTTGGGGTATACCGATGGTAGTAGATTATCGACAGACAGGTTCGCAAGCTACGAACTCGATGGTGACGCAAGACACAGACAAGGATTTTATCCAGGTTCGACCGCTGTGAGGGCGTAATACCTATGTCCTGCGTCTGATTGTATTGATATTAGATGTGTTCAATTGACCTAAGGGGGTCCCTTGCGTCTCTTTATATAGTTCAGAGGGCAGGATTATAAATCTAGAAACTAATCCTAGTCGGTTACAATTGCCATAGATAATACGATATCAATTCCTATTCTAACCGACTAGGATCTTGCTTGATCTCCACACCTTTTTTCCTTGCGTGAAACCCCAAGTAGATAGATCAAGCCGCAAGTTATCTCATGATGGGCCCAAACCTCCTAGCCCAAGTTTAGCCATAAGGGTAAAAATTCTACAAACTCACCAGAGCAAGAGGTTAGTAAAGAACAAAGCAAAGCTTTTTTCTCTAGCTCTAAAGGGGTGTTTGCAAGCCACCTGTCACAGAACCGACCAAATTATAAGAGTTCAGGTGTAGAAATGATCAACTAGAAATCAAGTTTCTAGACTTGAGCCCATATAATCTTGGTAGTCAACTGAAATCACAAAGGACTTCAAACCAACTTGCAACAACCAAGATCGTAATAGTTCAACATAACACAGCGAATGTTACATAGTCATACATTACCGACGAAGCGGCACCACATCGGAGTATTTAGTTGTTACAAAACAAGTTCACAGTAGTGGAAACAAAATAGTTTACAACACACATTCCATGGTTCTTGTTATTGCTAGAGTCTCATCACGTCCATCAAAAGCAACAGGGTACAAAGTTTGTTAGAGAACCACGCCCAACAGTTTAGTCCTCATAATCAGTGGGATGGAGACAGGTCTTGCAGAAGCCATCATAAAAGACATCATCTGCAACTGGTGGGAATAAACCCTGAGTACGAGGATGTACTCAGCTAGACTTACTCGTCTAGTAAAACATAAAAGACACCAAGGATTATGCAAGTCGGAGTATAAAGTGTAGCTGGCCTGACTCAACATTTGCAAAAAGCTTAAGTGGATACTACACCATTTGAAAGCATATATTAATCATCATTAGCCTACCACTAGATGAGCACCTAGACTAAGCACTTCACTTGATTATTACAAGCAATAATAACCATATTAAGTTTCATCATATGTTTTTCCTTGCTATCCTCAACATCATTATCAAGAACCATTGTACTTAGTGAATGCTACGTTTGCCGCTGCTCTGTCAAGTTCTCACTATCCGGGAGAGATGGCGATTCGAATCGATTCCTATCCAGCTGGAGGGTTATTTCTAGCACTCACCCAAGCATCCCCCGTCAGAGAGGAAGCGGGTCACCTTTGGTACGACTCAGGAATCGTGGCTCCGATCAGCGCCGCGCTCCTAGGGCTACCACTCTGCCAGGGAGGTCAGGACTTTTAACTCACCTGCCTTTGGTCTTACGCCAATGGTCCCCGGCACACCGCACTTCCTCCGGTAGTGCGCACTTTATACTTGCCGGTCTTCCGGCCTGAGTCATACTACTAGGCTTCGCGGTCGGAACGAGTTATCCGGCCAACTAAGTGACAGGCATGCGTTCAACATGACAAGATGACGTACAACGATCAGTCCTTAGCTGCCACAGACAGAGTTACAATCTTGCAAAACTCCGCCCAGCTTAAGTCATTTTAATCAGGTTCTTTCCACGATAGCACATATAGTCAATCGTGATCCGACACAACCCTATTTCGCGCAGGTGACAGGATATCACCCGACTTCTACCAATTTAAGCATGGCTAAGCTGCTACTCGATCCTAACTCTACAACCAGGTAGTGGTAAGATATCTGGACAAGGAAAGGGGTATAATGCAGCAAGGGTTTCATCACAACTCCTATAGGTAATGCATCAACAGATATAACATAATCAAGTAAGCTTTCTAAATTAAAGTGGGAGACTTAAGATGCTCTGGGGCTTGCCTTTCACGAACGAGGCTGGCTCGTGATTAGGGCACTCGACCTCCTCTTCGGGCTCCTCGTGTCCGGCTGGCTGGACCTCCGCTTCCGGATTGATCTCCTGGCCTTCGGGGTTCACCTGGTTGAGCTCGAACGAGGTTGCCGCTTCTATTGCATGCACGATGAGTACAACTGTGTGCATACTAGATGAGGATGAACGCTTGGTAACATGATTAGAACTTTACTGGACACTCATTTACGGAGTAACTCCCATTACAAGCTCACAAAAGATGACTAACTTAGCAAGATTCATCAAGTTAAACCATAAATAGCAACAACCAAATAACAGAGCAGCTCACGGAATAAATCATAACTAATGCTTTACAGATCCAACAAACATGAGTGAGGATATTATGGAAAGCTCATGAAATTGTTTACATTTCATCTTTAGACATCACAGCAAGATTCACAAGTTAAAACAGGTCAATTAAACAAAGTTCTGGGTTCTGTCCCAGAAAAACAGAGAGCTCCTAGTTCTGGAACCCAACTTGGAAGAGCTATAACTTTTAAACTATTGGACCAAATGATCCCAAATTTAAACTGCAGATAGTTCATAAAGTTGACAACATCTTTGATTTAGACAAGTCTTTCAGAAACCAAGTTATCATCAAGTAAAGGTCAGATTACTCCCTTGCTGTCCAGAACAGCTAGAAACCTTTAATTAATTATTTGATGACACAGCAAAGACATCTTTAGTGTCAACCAAAAGGCTTACAAGCATAAGAATAACCTAAGATTACCAGAACATCACATGTTGACCACTAAACATTCAATAACAAGGCATTTATTAATTTAATTCCATAAAATGACATAATTACAAGATACTAGCAAGATTACTCAGAAAAATCTACAAAATTTACAGAAGCATCAGCATAGCATCTTGACATTACCATAAATTTTTCAGAACAATTGCACATGCCAAACTTAAGATAAATAATTAACATGTAACAAGGTGCTTATTTCATAAATTAAGAAACATGGCTTAGATAGTGTCAAACAACACATTTCAGATTATTTACATGCTACTCTTACTATAAACAAGCTTGACACCAAAGGAGAACACCAGCATAAGCATCAAACATTTATTATGATTTAAATATGAAACAAGCCATAGTATTAACATAAATTACATGTCAGAGATACAGCACTTCAAAAATCATGAAATATTTTTCAGAGCATTCTAAAATCACTCAGAGCCTACCATAAAATTTCACAGCAATTGGAGCAGTATATCAAAAGATATGAATTTACACATAAATAACAAGATTAATTCATAACAATTATTTTTCACAGAAAACATGGTGCATATTATATTTTTATTAAAAACTAGCCTATCTGAGGAACTCAACAAAATTTGGATCACCTCAAGAGGACTTTTCAAACTCCAGATATGAATTTTCCAAAAACAGCACAAACCCTAATTTCAAACAAAAGGAGAGAGAGACTGGCAGGGGGACCCCGCAGGTCAACGGACCCCATCCGTCAGTGACCCGAGAGCAGAGGCGAGGCTTGACCGCCGGAGATCTCGTCGACGGTGAGGTCTCGACGACGGCCAAGAGCACCATCGTGCTCCTCACTCTACTCCGCGACGATTGGTACCAGAAACCCTAACTCTACCGCACCCTAGGGACCTTGCCCTCACGAATGGCGGCATGGCGGTGGTGTGCGGCCAACCGCCGACGTCTCTGGTCGGAGACCGGGCGAAAGAAGATCTTGACGAGCACCAGCATGACACAACGAAGCTTTTGGGACAAGAACGAGAAGGAATGGTGGACTACAGAGCCCTGGCCACGACACCGGTGACCACGACGGAGCTCCGGCGAGGTATGCTCGCGACGGAGAGGACAATGCGGGCTTACCGTAGCTTGGCAGCCGCAGCCAACATGATGACGGTGAAGTGGGGAAGCTGGCTGAGCACTGGGTGGAGTCGCTCGGCCGGAGATGCCGAGACGCGAGCGCGCGAGATTGCCGAAGCAGCGGCGGCGACGCGGAGAAGACGATGAGCGCGAGAGAGAGAGAGCCAGGGGGAGAATGGCGCTGTCCACACGACCGGAGGCGTCGTGGCGACCTGGAGGACGCGCTGGGAGGTGACAAGCGGGACCAACGGCGACGTACGGACGCCACGAGTCCAAACACGCGGCGTCACCGGCAAGCTCCTCCCCACTGACGCTGCCTCCATTCAAACACTGAACCCGACTGAAACTCGATTTTTTGCTTCGATTATCTCCTAATCTGGTCGATGGTTTTGCTAGCTAATTGCTCCATGTTATAGAGCTACATGAAGACTCCAACTTTGCTTACAAGATCAAGACTTGATTCGGCCTCGATTTCAAACAAGAGGCCATCCAAACCACCCTTGAGCAAACTGGTGAGATCCCAGACTTAGAAGAATTTCCAAGTGTTGGAAACAGCCCCAAATCTGCCTTGTGGGCCACTTTTGAGCTTGATGTGATCATTTTCATGAGATGGCCATGAAACAACTTTTGTTCCTTTTAAAATTTGCTACAACTTTGCTTTAGGATGTTTTGACATGCAAACAATTTATGAAGAACTTTTTAAAAGCCTAAGCAAAAGAGGTTTTTAGGGCCTATAAGTGAAAGTGAGACTTAGGTTCTTAATTTGGAGATGTGACCAACATGAACATTGTTCCAAAAGTTGAGTTAAGCATAGATGAACTATATACCAAAGCATAGAATACAAACATGAGCATGACACAAATAAACATAAGCATAGAAAGCATCTTTAAGCAATTTAAATCACACTTTTGCATAAAATGACATGACCCAAGGTAAATGATGATCATGATATGCTTATGAAGATGATGATGCATGTTATGCATGTGAATGATGCAACCATAACACTGGGGTATTACATCCCTCCCCCTTACAAAAATCTCGTCCCGAGATTTGGAAGCTTATTGATTTTCGAAGAAGGTTTTATAAACTTCTTTTAAATAGTCCTCCGTTTCCCATGTGGCATCTTCCTCCCCGTCATTACTCCACAAAACTTTGTAGAACTTAACCACACAATTCCGTGTCACCTGTTCCTTGCGGTCGACAACCGCTACAGGTTTCTCTTCATACACCAAGTCAGATTTCAACTTGATATCCTAAACTTCCACTCGTTCTTCCGAAACACAAAGGCACCTCTTCAATTGCGATACGTGAAAGACAGGAAAAATAGCTCAAAGCTCAACCGGTAGTTGAACCTTGTAAGCTACGTTCCCTTTTCTCTCGAGAATCCGGTAAGGCCCCACATAACGAGTTGCAAGCTTTCGCTTGACTCCGAACCTTTGTACACCTTTCATCGGAGACACCTTGAGATACATGTGATCACCGACTGCAAACTCAATCAGCTTCCTTCTCTTATCAGCATAACTTTTCTACCGAGCTTGAGCAGCTTCCAGATATTGCTGGATGGTACGGACTTGCTGCTCCACTTCGTCCATGAAATCGATGCCATAATACCTTCGTTCCCCGGGTTCCACCGAATTCAATGGGGTTCGACACTTTTGACCATACAGGGCTTCAAATGGAGCCATCTTGATGCTCTCTTGGTAACTATTGTTATTAGAGAACTCAGCTAACGGTAACCACTTTACCCACGAACCTTTTGAAGAGAGAGCACATGCCCTCAACATGTCTTCTAGGATTTGGTTAACACGTTCAGTTTGGCCGGCCGTTTGAGGATGATATGCAGAACTACGAACAAAGTGAGTACCAATTTGCTCATGAAGACACTCCCAAAAATGGGCAGTGAACTGTGGTCCACGATCTGATATGATAGTTTGAGGCACACCATACTGACGGACGAAAATCAGTTCGAACTGGAATAAAACGAGCAACCTTGGTCAAACGATCTACAATCACCCAGATAGAGTCATAACCCTTAACAGAAGTTGGGAGTCCAGAGATAAAATCCATACTACCTTCTTCCCATTTCCAACCAGGAATTGACAAGGGTTGAAGTAAGCCTGCTTTCATGTGAATTGCCTTCACATGACAACAGTTATCACAACGAGCAACAAAAGCAGCAATCTCCTTTTTCATCTTGGTCCACCAAAATAGAGGTTTCAGATCCTGATACATCTTGCTACTACCAGGATGGATGGACAACTTGGACGAATGAGCTTCGGATAAGATCTGGTTTCGGAGCTCACGGTCCTTTGGCACCACTAGCCGATCCTTGAACCATAGAATTCCGTTCTCATCGACTCCGAAATGCTTGGTTTCTTCTTCTTTCATTTTCCTCTTTATATGGTGGATGCCTACATCTTTATGCTGCAATTCGATGACTCAATTGCAAAGTGAACTCTCCAGAGCAATTTGATGGAGCACAAGCGGGTGCATAAGACGTGACAACGATGGATCTTCCATCTGAACTGAATGACAGTGCGCTTTCCGACTCAAGGCATCCGCAACCACATTTGCCTTGCCCGGATGGTAGTGCACTTGAAGATTATAATCTTTAATCAACTCAAGCCACCTTCGCTGTCGCATGTTCAATTTAGGTTGGGTGAAGATGTACTTGAGACTCTTACGATCAGTGTAGATATTGCACAGATTACCCAACAAATAGTGCCTCCAGATTTTCAAAGCATGGACAACTGCAGCCAATTCTAAGTCATCAGTATGGTAATTGACCTCATGCTTTCGAAGTTGGCGCGAGGCATAAGCGATAACATGACCTTCTTGCATCAACACACAGCCCAGACCGATACCCGACGCGTCACAAAAAACATCGAAGGGCTTCTCGATATCGGGTTGAGCTAGGACAGGAGCTGATGTCAGCAATGTCCTCAACTTGTGGAATGCCTCTTCACATCCAGGCGTTGTTGGGTATTTTAAACGCAAACAGAAAAATCCGCAAGCGCACGGATACCGATGTAGCTTTCACCCGGGAGTATTCCAGAGTATCGATTTTTCACAGGGAACGTGAGTGTACTAATTAAGATTCAAGATCACCCAAGTGTAACTATATAACTATTTTTGGTGGGAAGAGAGGAAGTTTCCTGAGAGTTCCCTAGTTGGAATCAAGAATTACTTCAAATATTATTTATTTCGGGACATCAGAACACTAACCACAGAAAGAGATGATAAGGGGGCTAGGAAGCTCTGACTATGGTCCTATAAACACCGATCCGAACGAGGTGGGATACGTCGACCGTTAGGGCTGTCACTACCCTAGGCATACCACAACAATCCGCAGGATTGGGTGCAATTCCAGGTAATTGCAAGACTAAACACCATGTCTAACCTATAAATTACTACTCTAGCGTTATAAAGACTAGAGCACTTGATGCAAGCATGAATCCAATAAATAACTTGAATGTAAATAAAAGTAATTAAAGAACTCAGGAATTATGAATTGAAGAGCTTGGAGAACGATGAAGAATGATCCAGTTGCTGCAAAAGTACAATGTTGAGGAAGATCCGACAGATCCGACTCCTCCTCCGCTTGTTGACGGTCCTTAAGTATCAAATTTAATTATCAAATAAATAAAGAAAAGGATCCAAATGAAATCAACATCCAGACTTAGGGTTTTATCTGACAGAATTTCACGAGTTTTGGTATTTGTCTATTTCTGCAGGGGGTTATCAGGAAATATGGAAGAAAGGCCCACATGTCAGGATTACGTAAAGATATTAACGTGCTGCTTAATTATCTTACATCTAGAAGACTCCAGAAGCCACGAGACCGAAGCGGAGGCGAAACGGGGCCAGAGACAGGGTGCCCGCCCTGTCCTACTGGGCGCCCGCCCTGCCCCCTAGTCCAATCAGGACTCTGCTTTGCGGGAGATCTCCACCGACCTAAAGGATGAATCTAAACCATGCAATCTATGTCGGTTTGATCCAATGGCCCATATTCACTTGGAGGGACTATAAAACCAGACCCCCTGGCCCCTGGAGGAGAGAGCCTCTCAACCCTAATTCATTGTTCCATCAAGGGAGAAGAAGCCTCTGATCAAGATTAGAGCCACCACATCAATTAGACATCTAGATTAGCATAGCTACATATGATTAGAACTAGAAGGAGTCAATCTTCGATTGGTTTCTGGATCTGTCAGGAGGATTCTTGGTAATTCTCTAATTCTGCTTCTAATTGCTTTCTAATTATCTTTGTTCTTCAATATTATGAATATGACTTTGTTCTACTTCAATATATTGCTTATGACTTTGCTCTACTTGCTTATATTCAAGATTATATTGTTCTTAGTTTATCATAGTTATGTACTTGGCTTAGTTAGATTGGATCTATATACATGATTAGGATCGTATAGCGTTTATCCATCGGATCCATGGGTAAATGATAGATATTGTGTAGGCATGGTGCTTATACCGTATTTATCTGCGATTGTACCCAATATGCCAGATCGTGGGGTAGTTCGTGATAGTGACAGCTTCATTGATTCTTATATAGTCCCCCTCTCGTGTATTGGGCTGGCAGAGCAACATTATTACAGGGGAGTGATTGCTATGTTTCTCATATTCCTTGCTAATATCACTATGCATGGGCGTAGTCTTGTCTCACAATGATTGCTAAGTATGCTTGCACTAATTATGATAATGCTAGACTATATAGTTAAGAATAACTTAGGGAATATTCTTGTAGTTCGTTCTAATACCATGCTAATGACTTTCTAGAGTATCTAATTGAGGTGCTTATCATATTTATTATGTGGCTAGATCAGATTAATTATCCTTGTCACTATTATTACTTCATATATCTTTTATGTGACACTTATCCCTGTATGAAGAGTTAGATATAATGTTCTCAATTATACATGCAATGATAGATGCTCAATCTCATATTCTATTCTGTAATCATTAGTGATGATTTCTAATCCCTTCCCAGTGGTAAAAATATAAATAACGATACCTGGAATACTTCCCGGTTAAAATGCTGCATCGGTATTAATCTGTGCGCTTGCAGATCCCATTCATTATTCATTTAGAAGAGCAATTGCATATTTTAATACCGCGTCTCTTATATCATGCTGGGGATGACAACTTGGCTTAAGTGGTGTGAGGGATAGGTTTGGCATTTTTGGCACCGATGCTAGATTTAGAGAACTTAGTCTACTTTTGGTAATGATGTTAAGAATACCCAACAAGCATTTTTGGCGCCGTTGCCGGGGAAGGTTGATTACCAATCAGGAATGGAATAAAAGATTTTGAGTTATCATTCGCATCACTAATATGATTGAGCTTATCTATTCTCTCATACAATTTTACCCCGATATTTTTCTATTTCATCTTATGGAGGGGAATGTATGAATAGAAGACATCTTCCAGGAAATTTTGTTGACAATCCCGAAGCATTATTCAAGAAGACGAGGGCCAAACTCAAGAAGAGATCATCAACACTTCACGAAGAAGCTTCCAATCAAGAAGATCACCGGAACTTGTCTTCAGAGTTCGAAGCCATGGCGAACAAATCAATCCGCGAGTTCTCATCTCCCACTACGGACAACATCCGCACTGGACCTGCTGCAGAGATCGACGGCAACTTTGAGCTCAAGCCTGGACTTATCAACATGGTGCAATCCAACCAGTTCTGTGGGAAGGCACACGAAGATGCTAGTGCTCATTTACAACACTTCCTGGAGATTTGCAACACATTCACCATAGCAGGAGTTTCCAAAGACGCTATACTACTTCGCCTCTTCCCATTCTCACTGTTAGGAAGAGCGAAGCAGTGGTTCTACGCTACCAAGGAGAAGAATACTACGTGGGCACTCTGCTCAACAAACTTCCTGGCTAAGTTCTTTCCCATGGGCAAGACCAATGCTCTCCGTGGGAAGATTACAAGTTTTCAGCAACAAAATGATGAATCTGTTCCAGAAGCATGGGAGCGCTTTCAAGACTACATCCTAGAATGTCCCCATCATGGAATGGAGAGTTGGCTATTGATGCAGACATTCTATCATGGGCTCAGCAACAGTGCCCGAGAGATCATGGATGCTGCAGCTGGAGGAGCATTCTTATCACATACTATACCACAAGCCACAGCTCTTGTGGAGAAGATGGCGTCCAACCAAAGCTAGAATGAAGAGAGGACCCAGACACGCAAGAGAGGTGGAGGTATACATCAGCTGAAGGAGGTAGACATGCTGTCTGCAAAGCTAGACCTGCTCATGAAGAAGCTCGATGATAGAGCTGGAGATAAGAAAGAAGTTATGCACATCTACGACTCTCACATGACTTGTGAGGAGTGTGGAGACACTGGACACTCAGGCAACCACTGCCCTGAGATGCTTGAGGATGTGAACTACATCAACAACAACAACAACTACTACTACAACCGTCCTCAACAAAATCAAGATTGAAATCAACAGATGCCTAACTACTCAGGTAATTATCAAGGTAACAATTCTTACAACAATAATAATAACTTTCCACCTTTGAGAGAGTTAGTGTCTAATCAAGGCAAGCTAATGGATAATCTATCTAAGAAATTGGCATCTAATGATAAAATGCTAGAAAATATAAATAATAGAATGGATAATTTTTCTACTGCCATCAAGAATCAAATTAGCTTTAATAAAATGATTGAATCTGAGTTAAATCAAATAGCTGCTGCTGTTCCTACTACTAACCCCGGTATACCATCACAACCGGAAGGATTAGAATCTGCAAATCTTGTAGACATGTTTGATGCAGGTAATTGGAGTAACCCCATCAATGAATTCTCTACTGACCTTCTGCCGGTCAAGAGAGGCGATCCAGGACGCCCCGTCATCCCGATCTCCATCGGCATGGTGGACGTTCCGGAAGCACTCTGTGACTTTGGCTCCAGTGTCAACATTATACCTAGGGTACTCTATGAAAAATTATTTACATATCCTTTATTAGAAACAACCATGTGTTTGCAGTTTGCAGATCAGACGATAACTTTTCCAAAAGGAATAGTGAAGAACCTTTGTGTCCGAGTTGGTACCTTATATGCCCCAGCAGACTTCGTAGTGGTAGAGACCGGAAATGATGAGAGAGCACCTATCATCATAGGGAGGCCATTTTTGAACACCACGGGAGCTATCATCTATGCCAGTGCTGCCAAGATCAGTTTCTACGTCAAAGGGAAGAAGGAGACATTTTTCTTCAAGATCAAGACTACACAAATTCAAGATCAATCCAGACGTAAATCAAGGAAGAGGACCAACAGGAGAAACAGGAACAAGCAAGTGTGGACCGAGTCAGCTAAGATGGTCACTGTAGTTCATGGAGGCCAAGATCACCAACTTAAGTCACCGCTTTTGACCAAGAAGGACGACCCAGGAATGCCAAGCATCTACTGCTCCATAAATGGATACAACTTCTACAAGACGATTTGCGACACCGGATCGGGCGTCAACATAATGGCCGCAGTCACCTATCGGCTCTTGTTTGGAACCATGCCACTAAGACCAACATACATTCAACTCCAGATGGCAGATCAGACATTTCGAGAAGTTAAAGGAATAGTATCTGATGTCCCAGTCAAAATAGACGATCACTTTGTCTACACAGACTTTCAAGTTATTGACATGGGAGAAGATGAGTATGATCCACCCATCATCCTTGGAAGACCGTTCCTCATCACCGTTAAAGCAATTATCTACATTGGAACCGGAGAAGTCCATATGCACTTCCCCTCAGAGAAGGTACGCCGTTATTTTACTGACCCTAACTATATCATTGAAGAATCTAAGCAGGTCAGAAAGAGACGCAACCGCAACCAGAGGAGGCAGATCATCAAGGACGGATGGGCAGACTATGAAGGAGAAGTTGTAAGGTCAGAAGACGTTGAGTTTAAACATAATTATCCAGAGGAGATTGAAGCACCGAGTCAGGTATGGAAAATGAAGATAACTATACAAGAAGAGGAGGCGCTGCCGGAAGTACCGACTACGCCACCCAACGAACCTCAGGACGATTAAGAAAATGGAGAGTCCCGTTCGGAGGACTTAAAAACACCGAACGCCTTGCCAAGAGGTAAACTTGGTAGTTATCTTTTCCCTTTTAATTATTTCAAATAGTTTACTGAGTTAATCATATTCATACTATCTTAAAAAGAAAATAAAAATGTGAAAAAACTGTAAGCCCCATGTGAGTAGACGAGTGGCATAAAACCCATAAGTACATTCACTGTGGTGGCATAAAAATAAAATAAATATTTTTTCTGCTCTATAAAAATAAAAATATAAAAACAGGGAGTAACAATTATTAAGGAGTCTCAACATGATAAAGGCTAGATATTTATGCTAACACTTAATCAGTTCCACAAGCTATGTTGTCTATTTGAGCTCCACAGAATTTAAGAATCAAGAAGACTAGCAGACGGAGGACATTCTAATCGCTGTCAGAATGCTGCTGACTTTCAAACACACCTCTGTCATCTGCTAGCTACATCAAGAGAAATTACGTCAAAATTCAGCTTGGGGGAGAGCACCCCCATTTATCTCGATAAGTATTTCTATCTATCTTTATACTTATATTATTTTAGAATATAAATACACATAAACTATGGAAAACCAAATAAAGATTTTATGCTTATATATCTTTTGCTTAGTGTGTTTAATAAATAAAGTGGCTATGCTAATCTATATCTAAATAAAACTTAAGCATGGATATGATAAATAGTTGCTCTGCCTAATTTGCAAATTTTAAGTTCTCTCTGAAGTTTAGATATAACTGTTATAATTTAAAGCTTGCCCTAGACCTAAACTTGTGGGATGAAAACTTGATCTGAAGTCTAAGTTGTTAACGGATACGATATGGGAAGGTTGAGCTGCTGTTTATCTGTTCCTAGAGATGCTAGAATTCTGGAGAATTTTATCTTTGAAAATCTTTAAAATGTTGCATGATAAGTTCCTATATGATGAGAGTTTAAATTCCTACCACAGCCATATATACATGCTTGCTAGACTTTGAGCCACACATTTATTATTTACTGCTTATGAGCATTGAGTGTGGTCAAGCTGTGTAGACCCTTAGGAACTTGTCATGTGGTTAAATCAAGATTTCACTTGCACGTTCACTCATATATGCTACTTCTACTCCGGAAGTACCATCCACATATATCCACCCATTCCATCTCCAGAACCAACCAAAAATATTCTACTCCTAATCCGGGAGAGAATAAACAAAAATATTTCTGTTTTCCCCTTGTGAAATATTTCTTGTTACTACCACTTGCTATATTATCTCAAGAGATGAATGCTTTAAAAAAAAAGATACGAGGAAATAAAAAGGAGCAAGTGCTCGGAACTTCGAAAGAAAAGAAAATGATGAGCATCTCATTCTCCTCATAAAGTTTCAAAAGCAAGGAAGGTATGTATCCCCTCAAAGAGCAAAGTAGAATTAGACTTCCACCACCATTGTTTCCACCATTGTTATCACCGTTATCACCATACACCATTCATTCGCCACACATGCACATCTTGATTTGGCTTATTGATATGTTTCTTTGGATCCATGGTTTGACTATGCAATAAATGTCTTCTAAGTATGTATACTTTATCTCCCACCTATGAGCTCCAGATATTAAAGCCTTATTAGAGTAGGGTGAGAGAGAAGGCAATGTCACTATGTCTCATACCACAAATACTACATATATTGAGAGAAGGCATATACCATCACTGCCTTGGTAAGGATCCAGAAATACCACAAAAGAGAGATCTGAGAGAATCATACAAGGAATCTTTGAGTTTTATTTGAAAATCTGCAAAAACTCTAGAGCTATAGCTGATCAAGAATAAGAGACATGGCACTTGGCTAGACTGTTCTATCTTTTAACTACTCAAGACAGAAGTGACGGTTACAAGTCCCATGGTGAAGGTAAAGTAAGTAAGTTTTAAGTCTTGACAGTTTACTCTAACTCATAGACGAGATCTTATTTAAAAAGCATGTGTACTGTCAATTTTTAAGATATTGCAACTACTTATGATCCATAGCTGAGTCTATCCTTGCTCAGGGACGAGCAAGAGGTAAGCTTGGGGGAGTTTGTTGACGGTCCTTAAGTATCAAATTTAATTATCAAGTAAATAAAGAAAAGGATCCAAATGAAATCAACATCCAGACTTAGGGTTTTATCTGACAGAATTCCACGAGTTTTGGTATTTGTCTATTTCTGCAGGGGGTTATCAGGAAATATGGAAGAAAGGCCCACATGTCGGGATTACGTAAAGATATTAACGTGCTGCGCAATTATCTTACATCTAGAAGACTCCAGAAGCCACGAGACCGAAGCGGAGGCGAAACGGGGCAGAGACAGGGCGCCCGCCCTGTCCTACTGGGCGCCCACCCTGCCCCCAAGTCCAATTAGGACTCTGCTTTGTGGGAGATCTCCACCAACCTAAAGGATGAATCTAAACCATACAATCTATGTCGGTTTGATCCAATGGCCCATATTCACTTGGAGGGACTATAAAACCAGACCCCCTGGCCCCTGGAGGAGAGAGCCTCTCAACCCTAATTCATTGTTCCATCAAGGGAGAAGAAGCCTCTGATCAAGATTAGAGCCACCACATCAATTAGACATCTAGATTAGCATAGCTACATAGGATTAGAACTAGAAGGAGTCAATCTTCGATTGGTTTCCGGATCTGTCAGGAGGATTCTTGGTAATTCTCTAATTGTGCTTCTAATTGCTTTCTAATTATCTTTGTTCTTCAATATTATGAATATGACTTTGTTCTACTTCAATATATTGCTTATGACTTTGCTCTACTTGCTTATATTCAAGATTATATTGTTCTTAGTTTATCATAGTTATGTACTTGGCTTAGTTAGATTGGATCTATATACATGCTTAGGATCGTATAGCGTTTATCCATCGGATCCATGGGTAAATGATAGATATTGTGTAGGCGTGGTGCTTATACCGTATTTATCTGCGATTGTACCCAATATGCCAGATCGTGGGGTAGTTCGTGATAGTGACAGCTTCATTGATTCTTATATAGTCCCCCTCTCGTGTATTGGGCTGGCAGAGCAACATTATTACAGGGGAGTGATTGCTATGTTTCTCATATTCCTTGCTAATATCACTATGCTTGGGCGTAGTCTTGTCTCACAATGATTGCTAAGTATGCTTGCACTAATTATGATAATGCTAGACTATATAGTTAAGAATAACTTAGGGAATATTCTTGTAGTTCGTTCTAATACCATGCTAATGACTTTCTAGAGTATCTAATTGAGGTGCTTATCATATTTATTATGTGGCTAGATCAGATTAATTATCCTTGTCACTATTATTACTTCATATATCTTTTATGTGACACTTATCCCTGTATGAAGAGTTAGATATAATGTTCTCAATTATACATGCAATGATAGATGCTCAATCTCATATTCTATTCAGTAATCATTAGTGATGAATTCTAATCCCTTCCCAGTGGTAAAAATATAAATAACGATACCTGGAATACTTCTCGGTTAAAATGCTGCATCGGTATTAATCTGTGCGCTTGCAGATCCCATTCATTATCCATTTAGAAGAGCAATTGCATATTTCAATACCGCGTCTCTTATATCATGCTGGGGATGACAACTTGGCTTAAGTGGTGTGAGGGATAGGTTTGGCATTTTTGGCACCGTTGCTAGATTTAGAGAACTTAGTCTACTTTTGGTAATGATGTTAAGAATACCCAACACCGCTCTCCTCTTCTCTCTCCCTATTTTCTAGATTACAACTAGAACTAACTAGAACTAGAACTAACTAGAACTAGTACTAGAACTAGATGAACAAGAGGGATCCTCTCTACTTGGATGAATAATTGAAACCCTAGCTTTGATTCTGTAGAAGAGGTATGTTCTCCAGGGGCCAGGGGGCCTGCTTATATAGCCCTTCCAAATGAACGTGGGCCGTCAGATCAAACCGACCTTAGTCGCACGGTTTTCCTTGATCCTCAAAGGCGGTGGAGCACGATCCGCGAGACCTACCCTGATTGGTCACCAGGGCAGGGCGGGCGCCCTACCCCTGGGTCCGCTCGGCCTCCCGTTCGTTCCCGTGGCTTCTGGAGTCTTCTAGATGATAGAAAATTGGCGCACACGTTAATATCTCTATGTAAACCCACGTGTGGGCCTTTCCTCCATATTTCCTAATAACCCCCTGTAGAAATAGACAAACACCAAAACTCATGGAATTCTGTCAGATGAAACCCTAATTTTGGATGTTGGTTGCATATAGGTCCCTTTCCATGATTAGTTGACGGTTAAATGTGAGCATTAAGGACCGTCAACAAGCTCCCCAAGCTTAGCCTTTGCTTGTCCCTGAGCAAAGCTAAAATCAGCAAGAAAACATAGGTTGCTTGTATGCCTCTTACTACAGGGTTTTTAAGTTATCACTAAGGTCTTAAGTGATTGAAAAACAGAACGATCAAGTCAAGCACTATGTCTTAAGTTCTTCTGTCTTACCTTTGTTCTGGAGTTTTTTGTAAGTTTCCAAAATAAAACTGAGGCATTTGCCTTCTTCTCGAAAGATATATAAGTAGAACTTTAAAAGTTTTAGCATACTTACTTTGCATTTTGCTATGTCAATGCTCAGAGCAAGGGAGAGGAATGTCATACTCCTAGATCAAGACCTTTGACCTTTTTGAAAAGTTTGCCATCTCTTACTGACATATTGCTTATTAGAGGAACCATGGGCTATCATTTTTTTTCTTTCTTTTTTTCAGTCTCTCTTTTTTTTCAAGTGGGCACCAAGTACCCCTAATTCTACTGTTGGACACGTGTCCATTTTTTTCCACTTACTTGTACCCCTAATTCTACTTCACACACTTGTCCATTTTTACCTCTTGTCTCACTCTTTTTTTCGAATCAAATTTTTGCATAGTTCCATGCCTCTAACACAATAATACTTCGGAAGAGTGAATCTTTTATATTTTTAAAACAAAAAGATCTTGATCTTTGGAGCATGATAATTCTCTCAACCAAAACTATAAGAATTAACAATGGCTTGAACAAAGCAAGTGCCCACAGTTTTAATATTTATTTCTTATAACACTATAGGTATTATGTCAAACAGGATCTCATCATTCATTTCATTTTTTTCTTTGAATTTTTAGATTTTCAAAAAATAAAATCTCCAGAACTCTAGCAAAACTTGGAACAAGTTAAATAGTAGCTCACACCTTCTCATATCATGTTTGTCCATTACCTAGACTTGGATCAAACTTTCTTTTTATTTTATTTAAAACTTAGGATTACACAAAACTATTGTATATTACTCAAAAGAAAACTTTTGTTTGGTTTCATGGTTATGCATTTTTTTATTTATTTCCGAATACTAGTAAATAAAACCAAGAAAGAAAAAGTAATACTTATCTAGATACACGTGGGGGAGCCTCCCCCAAGCTGGATGTTGACATAGTCGTTCACTCTTGTGGCCTGTATGTTTGGTCTCACTCTTCTTAAGCCTCAAAATCTTGCACAACCCAAATAGACAACAAAACTCGTGGAGCATGTTAAGGGTTAGATAATTGTCTAGAGCTTATGAGAGCTTAATGTGAGAATTCTATGAACTCAATCACATCAAGTTCCTCTACCAGGTTGTTTTGTGGCTCGAGATAGATTTTCAAGCGTTGAACATTTACCTTAAAAGTGTTACTTATGTCATCTTGGATGGTAATGACTCCATGAGTTGAAGTGTCAATAAATTTGTATGGTCCATCCCACTTACTTCGTAGCTTACCATGCCCAAAGAGCTTAACTCTTGAATTGAATAGTAGAACCTTATCTCCAGGCTTAAACTCCTTGTGCTTGATTCTCTTATCATGCCATCATTTTGTTCTCTCTTTATAGATCCTTGAATTGTGGTAGGCTTTCTCTCTCCATTCTTCTAGCTCAGATAGTTGCATCAGACGATTCTCGCTAGCGAGGTGGAGATCCATGTTCCATTTTTTGTTGAGTGCCCAATGAGCTTTAAACTCTACTTCCACAGGCATATGACAAGTTTTTCCATATACAAGTTGATAAGGTGACATGCCTATGGGTGTTTTGAATGCAATTCTATATGCCCAAAGTGCATCAGGAAGTTTGTCCTTCCACCCCTTACCCATCTCATCTACGGTCTTTTGTAAAATATTTTTTATTTGTTTGTTAGATGTTTCGGCTTGACCGCTAGTCTGAGGATGGTATGGTGTTGCGACATTGTGTCGAACTCCATGATCGGCTAAGTACTTCCGGAAGATTTTGTCGATGAAGTGGGAACCTCCATCGCTTATAACTATCCGGGGTATACCAAAGCAAGGAAAGATTACTTCATGGAACATTCTCTTGGCATGTTTTGAATCAGCTAATCGACAAGGTAGGGCTTCTACCCATTTGGACACGTAGTCCACAGCTACTAAGATATACTCGCAATTCCCGGACATAGGGAATGGCCCCATGAAATCAATGCCCCATACATCGAAAAGTTCTACTTGAAGATTATTTGTTAGAGGCATTTCATTTGGTGAGTTGACATTCCCATGTTTTTGACATCGGTGGCATCTCCTGACAAAGTCCTTTGTATCTTCATACATCGTTGGCTAGAAAAAAACACTTTGCCAAATTTTAGCATGTGTCCGGAATGCTCCATAGTGTCCTCCATATGGGGAGGCATGGCATCTTTCCATAATTTGAGTAGCCTCAGCCATAGGAACCCACCTTCTCAAGAGTCCATCAGCACAGACTCGGAAAAGATATGGCTCATCCCAAAGGTGGAAATGACTATCGTGAAGCAACTTCCTTTTGTTTGTACCAGGTGGGACATAGCCTTTTACTATAAAGTTTACGATGTCTGCATACCATGGATCTGCATGTGTTATCTTAAGCTGGGTGTCATCCCTTAGGTAGTAATTTATGGGAAGCTAATCATGTGTTTCCTTATATTGAAGCCTAGACAAGTGGTCGGCTATGGAATTCTCTACTCCCATCCTATCTTGGATTTCTATGTCAAAGTCTTGGAGTAGAAGAATCCATCGAATTAGACGAGGCTTAGCATCTTTCTTAGTGAGGAGGTACTTGAGAGCATCATGGTCTGAATAGATGATTATCTTTGCCCCCACTAAGTAAGATCTAAACTTGTCTATAGCAAAGACAACAACCAAAAGCTCTTTTTCAGTTGTAGTGTAATTGACCTGTGGTCCAGTCAAGGTTTTGCTAGCGTAGGACATGGCATAATGCTTTTTATCCTTGGTTTGTCCTAAAACGGCACCAACAGCAAAATCGCTAGCATCACACATAATCTCAAAAGGAAGATTCCAATCAGCTGGTTGGATAATCGGGGCTGAGATGAGTGCTTCCTTAAGAGTTTGAAAAGATTCATGACACTCATCACTAAAGATGAAAGGTGCATCCTTAGCTAGGAGACTAGTTAGGGGTCTAGCAATTTGAGAGAAGTTCTTGATAAAGCGTCTATAGAACCCTGCATGTCCCAGAAAGCTACGGATTCCTTACACATTCATGGAAGGTGAAAGTTTTTCAATAACTTCAATCTTTGCTTTGTCCACCTCTATACCACGTTCGGACACTTTATGTCCTAGCACTATTCCTTCCTGAACCATAAAATGGCATTTCTCCCAGTTCAGGATTAAGTGCTTTTCTTCACATCGCTGCAAGACTCTATCTAAATTCTCCAAACAATGATCGAAGGTTTTGTCATAGACGGTAAAATCATCCATGAAAACCTCCATGATTTTCTCAATCATGTCCAAGAAAATAGACATCATGCACCGTTGGAAAGAAGCTGGAGCATTGCACAATCCGAACGACATTCGTCGGTATGCATAAGTTCCATACGGGCATGTAAAGGTAGTCTTTTCTTGGTCATCTGGGTGGATTGGGATTTGGTGATATCCAGAATAACCATCAAGGAAACAGAAGAAGGAGTGGTTTGCAAGCCGTTCCAACATTTCATCAATGAAGGGTAATGGAAAGTGATCTTTCTTTGTAGCCTTGTTGAGTTTTCGATAGTCAATACACATACGCCACCCAGTGACAATTTGTTGAGGGATGAGTTCATTCTTCTCGTTCCTAACGACCGTCATTCCTCCTTTCTTTGGCACTACTTGGACAGGGCTAACTCACTCACTATGTGGTACAAGATAAATAATCCCAGCATTATAGAGCTTGCAGACCTCTTTTTTAACAACCTCTCACATAGCATTGTTAAGTCTCTGTTGTGGTTCCCTTGAGGGTGTAAAATTGGGATTAATAGGGATACGATGAGTGCAGAGAATGGGACTAATGCCCGTGAGATCTTCGAGAGAGTAGCCAAATGCTGATCTATGCCTTTCAAGAACAGTGACAAGTTGTTGTGTTTCATAATCGGAAAGCTTGTCACTGATAATTACTGGAGTTTTTGGGTTGTTGTGCAAAAAGACATATCTAAGGCCAGAAGGAAGAGGTTTTAATTCTACCGAAGGAGGTGAAGGTTGTTCATTTTTGTCTAGCTCAATGGGTTCTACCAACTCTTCTTCTTCTTGAACAAAGTGTTCATGATTAAAGAATGGTTGGGCCATCTCCTCTTGAGTTAGCATTAAGATCTCCTCAATAGGATCTGGTTCAAGTTTGGGTTCCACTATCGTGTTAATTGATCTAGCAAGAGGAACAACAATAGTGGAATTCCCAACCTTGAAGTCTAAATGACCTCGTTGTGGTTGTTCTTGTAGAAGTTTAATGGTTGGTCTGCCAATCAAGAGAGGAATCTCCAGTATGTCAAAAATGTGAAAATCTAGACATATTCCAGAGTCCTTGATTCTAACAGGAACTACCCTTAATACCCCATGGCTTTCTAGAATTAATCTAGATGGACTTTGTAAAAGTTTTTGAGATGGGGTTATGGACTCGTTGGGATAAAGAGTGTTAGCTAACTCCTTGGAAATAACATTTATCCCAACATATGGATTGTAGTGGACCTTCCTAGCAGACCCTCTAATTTGGCACAGAAGAATGGTTGAAGGAGTGATGATTCAAGCTACCTCAGGAGACAGCTCTGCTTCTGTTAGCCATTCATAACTCAGAATAGCCGAAAGGCTTTTGATGTGTTCTATGTCAACAGATTCTACTCCTAGAACTGATTGAGTGGTCCCTGCTAGAGGTCGTGTTTGGATAGGAAAATTCGAGGTTTTTCCATAATCTTCAAAAAGATCTTCCTCGAATTCAAATGGATGCTCTAAAGGTGGTGGTTCATCATCCCTTAGTTGGTTTTGCATTCCCTTATGAGGAGGTTTCTCTACAACCAAATTAATAGATGGGTCAGGTGGAATTTCTAACTCGGTTGCAAGTTCCTCATCTTTTGGTTTAGGATCTGGCTCGACTTCTTTTTCTTCTTCAGGAAACTCATCATAAATGCCTGTGTAAGGGGTATTTTCAAGGACTCTCTCTAGGATAGCTCTCCCCGCATTTGTGAGTTTGTGTGTGAATGAGCCTCCTGAAGCAATGTCGAGGTGTAGAGCAGCTTCCTTGTTTAGACCACGATAAAAGTGGTAGTGCAGTACCTGGTCAGGCAGGGAAAGGTTTGGACCGGAATTGGTAAGGCTTGTGAACCTAGCCCAAGCTGCTCCTAAAGTTTCTTTCTCTCTTTGTTTGAATGTAAGAATTTCGATTCTAAGGTCAGCGATTCGAAAAAGTGAGAAGAAAGTGAGACAAAAGTTGTCTCGAAGTTCATCCCAATTTCCATTAATGCCTCCTACAGAATGAGCATACCACTTTTTTGCCCTTCCCAAAAGGGAGAACGGAAATAATTTCCATTTAAGGGTTTCTTGTGTCATGCTGGAAATAGATCGGCAAGAGCACAACTGCTCGAATTCTCTAAGGTGGGTATATGGATGTTCATCTACTTGCCCATAGAAGGGTTTCTCCTGAATCATGGCTATTAGACTAGGGCCGAGGTCGTAGCCATCTGTAAGAATTGGATTTGATGATGGTGGTGGCTCTAATAACTCGCCCTTTGGAGCAAAGAATTTATAGATAGGAGTGAAATCCATGTGGTATGGTTAAAATGGTAAGGTGAGTGTGGTAAAAAAAGGAAAAGAAAAAAGGATACACGGACGACTTGGTTCGAAACTAGCACAGCTACCGTTCCCCGGCAACGGCGCCAGAAAGCATGTTGGGTATTTTAAACGCAAACAGAAAAATCCTCAAGCGCACGGATACCGATGTAGCTTTCACCCAGGAGTATTCCAGAGTATCGATTTTTCACAGGGAACATGAGTGTACTAATTAAGATTCAAGATCACCCAAGGATAACTATATAATTATTTTTGGTCGGAAGAGAGGAAGTTTCCTGAGAGTTCGCTAGTTGATCTAAGAATCAAGAATTACTTCAAAGATTATTTATTTCGGGACATCAGAACAGTAACCACAGAAAGAGATGAGAAGGGAGCTGGGAAGCTCTGACTATGGTCCTACAAACACCGATCCGAATGAGGTGGGATACGTCGAAAGTTAGGGTTGTCACTACCCTAGGGCTACCACAACAATTCGTAGGATTGGGTGCAATTCTAGGTAATTGCAAGACTAAACACCACGTCTAATCTATTAATTACTACTCTAGCGTTATAAAGACTAGAGCACTTGATGCAAGCAGGAATCCAATAAATAACATGAATGTAAATAAAAGTAATTAAAGAACTCAAGAATTATGAATTGAAGAACTTGGAGAATGATGAAGAACGAACCAGTTGCTGCAGAAGTACAATGTTGAGGAAGATCCGACAGATCCGGCTCCTCCTCCGCTCTCCTCTTCTCTCTCCCTATTTTGTAGATTACAACTAGAACAAACTAGAACTAGAACTAGATGAACTAGAACTAGAACTAGATGAACTAGAGGGAACCTCTCTACTTGGATAAATAATTGATACCCTAGCTTTGATTCTATAGAAGAGGTATGTTCTCCAGGGGCCAGGGGGCCTGCTTATATAGCCCTTCCAAATGAACGTGGGCCATCGGATCAAACCGACCTTAATCGCACTGTTTTCCATGATCCTCAAAGGCGGTAGAGCACGATCCGCGAGACCTGCCCTGATTGCTCACCAGGGCAGGGCGGGCGCCCAAGGGGGCGGGCAGGCGCCCTGCCCCCGGGCTCGCTCGGCCTCCCGTTCGTTCCCGTGGCTTCTGGAGTCTTCTAGATGATAGAAAATTGGCTCACATGTTAATATCTCTATGTAAACCCGACATGTGGGCCTTTCCTCCATATTTACTGATAACCCCTGCAGAAATAGACAAACACCAAAACTCGTGGAATTCTGTCAGATGAAACCCTAATTTTGGATGTTGGTTGCATATAGGTCCTTTTCCATGATTAGTTGACGGTTAAATGTGAGCATTAAGGACTGTCAACAGGCGTCCACACAAACTTCTCATCCTTCTGAAGTAGACGAGTCATAGGCTTGGATATTTTTGAGAATTCCGGAATGAAACGACGGTAATACCTAGCCAGACGTAGAAAACTCCAAACCTCTTGCACCGAAGTCGGAACCTTCCAATCAAGCACTTCTTGCACCTTAGTTGGATCCACCGATATGCCTTCTTCAGATAAGACGTGGTGCAAGAAAGGTACTTTCTTTTGCCAAAACTTGCATTTGCTGAACTTAGCATAAAGCTGATGCTCACGCAAGCGCGACAACACTACATGCAGATGCTCTGCATGCTCTTTTTCATTGCGAGAATATACCAAGATATCATCAATGAAGACCGCCACAAACTTGTCCAATTTGGGCATGAATACCGAATTCATGAGATACATGAAGTGCGCAGGTGCATTCGTAAGACCGAAGGACATGACGAGATACTCATACAACCCATACCTCGTTGAGAAAGCTGTCTTAGGTACATCTTCAGGACGGATCTTGATCTGATAATACCAGATCACAAATCAATCTTGGAGAATACCTTGGCTTTGGACAACTGATCAAACAGGATGTCAATGCGAGGAAGAGGGTACTTATTCTTGATGGTTACTGCATTCAGGGGATGATAGTCCATACACATGCGCAAGGACTGATCCTTCTTCTTCACAAAGATAGCCGGACAACCCCAAGGAGAAGAACTAGGACGGATAAGACCCTTCTATAACAACTCATTCAGCTGGGTCTTAAGCTCCGCTAGCTCATTTGGTGGCATTCTATATGGTCTTCTAGAGATAGGAGCAGTACCTAGGAGCAATTCAATTTTGAACTCCACATCCCGATCTGGAGGAAGCCCGGGAAAATCATCATGGAATACATCTGGGAACTCACACACTACCAGAATATCCTTGATGGCCCTAGATGTAACTGCATTCATCGTGCTACGGATATGAATATCTCGAGGAAGTTGCACTAAGAACGCCTCTTTGGTATTCGGGTCCCTCAACATCACTACACGAGTGGTGGTGTCGATAAGAACTCCGTTGCCACTCATCCATTTCATACTCAGAATTACATCTATACTCACACCGGGTAGAACAGCCAGATCAGCAAGAAACTGACGGTCTCCTATTTCCAGAGTTGCCCCCAAAACCACTTGATTTGTGGAAATATTATTTTCAGCAGCACTAATGCAATAACTGCCTTTATCAAGCGTAACTGTCTTGAGATTATGCTTAGACACAAAGTCTGAACTCACAAAAGAATGTGATGCTCCTAAATCAAAAAGCACAAGTGCATCACATTGGCTAACCAGAAACTTACCAGCCGTAACTACCTCACCCGTAGGGATTGCTTCCACCGTTGTATAGTGAACACGCCCCTGACGGACGTTCCCTTGGTTGCTCTTCTTTGGCGGGTAAGGACAGTTGCTTTGCCAGTGCCTCGTCTGATTGCAGTTCCAGCATGGACAGTTGGCAGGTGGAGTCTTGGCATAGCTGGGACCAGTGTTGCCCCTAGGAAGAGCAATGGAATATCCCTTAAGGAACCCCGTCTCTGCCTGATTCTTCTTCGCTGGAGGGCGATATTGCTGGTTAGGAGTTGGAGCACGATACTGGGGCCTAGCTGCCACTGGAGCCTTGGACTGAGATGCCCCTGCCCCAGCCTCAAAAGCTCGCTTGCGAGTCTTGGTTGCAGTGTACACAGTGTTGTAATACTCTTGGGTAAGAGCATCACTGACAAACTCATTGAAAGTTGCACACGTAGTGCGGCCCATAGTCTTCAGCAGCTTGAGGCCAAGACCCCTCTTGAAGCTAGCAATCTTCTTTGACTCAGTGCTCACAAACTCAAGAGCATACCTTGACAGATTATTGAAAGCATGCAAGTACTCCTTCAAAGTTTTGTTGCCCTGAGTTAACTGCATGAACTCAGTATGTTTCATCTCCTTGACCCCAGGAGGTATGAAATGCCTCTTGAAAGCTTCACGGAAGAGATTCCAGTCAACTACGGTGTTGTCCGGAAGAGCCTCCCGGTACTGATTCCACCAGATGCCTGCTGGACCCTGCAGTTGATGAGCTGCATACTCGGCCTTCAAACTATCAGTCAGCCGAAGTAAGTGGAACTTTTGTTCCACCGTGTTCAGCCACTCCTCAGCCTGAAGGGGTTCTTCAGCCTCTCTGAAAGATGGGGGCTTGGTATCCATGAAATCCTTGAAACTGCTGTACTGATTAGGTGCTGGCTCATGTTGTGCATTCCGACCACCCTGGTTTGCCATCTGATTGATGGTTTCAGTGAGCAGCCTCTGACTTTCCATCATCATTTGCATCAGCTCAGCTGGATTTGGTGGTGGAGGAGGAGGGGGTGGGTTCATGTTCGCATGATTTTCGGCACCTCGAGTGCCACGAGACATTTGTAAAGACACAGTCAGTGAGCATTGATGATGACAAGATTTGCTGCAGAAGAACTTATAATTATGCCTGAAAGTATTCGAGAGAATAACTTTACAGAAAAAGGCATAATAATTCAATTCCACAAAACAACATCACCAATCCCAACACATGACACAGATATCTGTAAAATGCACAACAACAGAAAGTATTGTCATAACCGATCTGACATGATATAGTTAAACAACACTGGGTCCATGAAGTTATTACATCATCACAGTACAGGCCACAAGTCTCAGGTCAAGGTTCAGGAGTACAACACGATTACAAAAGAACTGCTGCCAAAGGTCACACTATAAGATCCTCACAGGGTGACTACCAACTACCCACTACACTCCAGGCTCGTCGTCCGAGTCAGCGTCGAAGATCGCCTCTCCATCCTCGTCGCTAACCGGCTCAAGCTCCTCATCCTCCACGTCCTCGTGCAAGGGTGGTGCAGCCGCGGCCGGTCCATCTACCTCCATACCATCATCATCGGCCACGATCACCTGTGGTCCCACCTCTGGATACACTAGTAAAGGGCGAGGAATAGGGTGTACCATGTTGTTGAGACGGTGAATCTCTACAAGACCAACCTCAATCTGATCCTGCACATAGTTCTCCCGCTCAAGCGACTAGATCCGGTGCATCTCCCATGCCCGGCGCCTGTTCTCCGACACGCGGAGCGCAGTATCCCTCTCACGAGTGATCTGCACCAAGTGCTCCTGCACGGTCTCCTTCTCTCTAGCCAACTAACTCATCTGATCCTGCTTGTGATATCTTTCTCTAATGGCCTTCACCCACTGCTGCCTGCGGTACTCCGCAATATCTTCCCAGTCATTGCGGTCCTTTTGGGCTTGCTCCAGGAGTCTAGCTTGCTTGTGAAACTTGCGAGCACGCTTTTTAGCCTTCTGTTGCATCTCCTGAGCCTGGCGAACAGCCACCATCACCTGTGCATAGGTGTCCTCTCGCTGACTGAACAGCTTGAGCACAACCATCATAGCACTCATTGCAGGACTGGAGCTCTCAGCTCACTCTCCTCGACCGCGGACCAGCGCACATCCATCAGCCTGCTTCCACTCCGTTGCTGCTGGGTCAGCATGGGGAATGGAGGCCGCTGGCCCTCCTGTCAGCTCATCGCCAAACCTCTGACAGATGTTGAGCAGCATAGCATGGGCTGCAACCTGAGCCACGTCCCATGGAGTCTGCCCATCTGAGTTGTAGGTCCACCCAGTCCATGCAGGCCTGCCCCCATGTGGGGGGACAACTCCCTGCACAGCGAACCACTGCAAGTCTCCTGTCATGTCCACCTTCCACCAAGAGTACTGAGGTGGCTCAGTATACCCCACTGATTGCAGCACCCACCACAGTAGAGTAGGAGTGCCAAACTCGCTCAAAAAGGTATCACTAGGGTGAGGTGAAGCGGGCACGTCCATCTGTGGAAAGGAATAACCGTGGGTAAGAGAGGATTAATTTTAAGCAACATTTATTAACTTAAAAGGAACGATTTTGTAAGGGAAGGAGTAGACAGAATGTATGTATGAATGCGATATGATGCATGCACGAACCGTACGTCCTCACAAACTTAGGAAAGAATATTCTATCGGATATACGGTGGCATACATTCGTCTCTTGATATGGTAACTATCGATGTACACGTGCGCTGTTAGAGTACCTGCAGAAAACTTCATTGCAGCCCAACAGTTCCTAATATTTTACTCAAGAAAGTAGTAAACTAAGTGCACATTGCTTATACATGCCCAACATGCACAAACAATGACACCACAGCTACCCGAGAAATTAAATGCTCCCCAATTAAGTTTCTTTTGTGGTTCCATGGTTTGACATGTACCCGCTCCAGAAAACCACCGGGAACACTCCCCTAGACCGCCATTTGGACGATCATGCTCTCACAGCTCACACTTACCAGAGCGTAGGTGTGACGTTGCATAATTTAAATCTAGCGACATACGTGGCTAATTCACATATGAAGGCTACCTCTACCATTAGACCACAGGGTAGCATAGTGCGGTCATCCCACATCCATACCTGAGTACTGCCGGAGATGCATAATTAAAACCCCCCAAGTCAGTACTTAAATAGCCACCTAGAGTCCTTATATGGTCAAGGAGGATTCGACCACTGGCATAACTTAGGTATTGATTTTCACAGTTTATTTAAAAACTCTTTTGTTTTTAAATACACAAACCCTGCATTTATAATGCTGAACTTGCTCCGATACCAGCTGTCACAGAACCGACAAAATTATGAGTTCAAGTGTAGAAACGATCAACTACCAATCAAGTTTGCAGACTCGAGCCCATATAATCCCGGTAGTCAACTGAAATCACGAAGGACTTCAAACCAACTTGCAACAACCAAGATCGTAATAGTTCAACATAACACAATGAATGTTACATAGTCATACATTGCTGACGAAGCGGCACCACATCAGAGTACTTAGTTGTTACAATACAAGTTCACAGTAGCGGAAACAAAATAGTTTACAACACACATTCCATGGTTCTTGTTATTGCCAGAGTCTCATCACGTCCATCACAAGCAACGGGGTACGAAGTTTGTTAGAGAACCACGCCCCACGGTTTAGTCCTCATCCCCAGCGGGATGGAGACAGGTCTTGCAGAAGCCATCATAAAAGACATCATTTGCAACAGGTGGGAATAAACCCTGAGTATGAGGATGTACTCAGCTAGACTTACCCGTCTAGTAAAACATAAAAGACACCAAGGATTATGCAAGTCGGAGTATAATGTGTAGCTGGCCTGACTCAACATTTGCAAAAAGCTTAAGTGGATACTACACCATTTGAAAGCATTATATTAATCATCATTAGTCTACCACTAGATGAGCACCCAGACTAAGCACTTCACTTGATTATTACAAGCAATAATAACCATATCAAGTTTCATCATATGTTTTTCCTTGCTATCCTCAACATCATTATCAAGAACCATTGTACTTAGTGAATGCTATTTTTGCCGCTGCTCTGTCAAGTTCTCACTATCTGGGAGAGACGGCGATTCGAATCGATTCCTATCCAGCTGGAGGGTTATTCCTAGCACTCACCCAAGCATCCCCCGTCGGAGAACAAGCGGGTCACCTTTGGTACGACTCAGGAATCGCGGCTCCGATCAGCGCCGCACTCCCAGGGAGGTCAGGACTTTTAACTCACCTGCCTTTGGTCTTACGCCAATGGTCCCCCGCACACCGCACTTCATCCGGTAGTGTGCACTTTATACTTGTCGGTCTTCCGGCCTGAGTCATACTACTAGGCTTCGCGGTCGGAACGAGTTATCCGGCCAACTAAGTGTCAGGCATGCGTTCAACATGAAAAGAGGACGTACAACGATCGGTCCTTAGCTGCCACAGATGGAGTTACTACAACCTTGCAAAACTCTGCCCGGCTTAAGTCATTTTAATCAGGTTCTTTCCACGATAGCACATATAGTCAATCGTGATCCGACACAACCCTATAATGCATCAATAGATATAACATAATCAAGTAAGCTTTCGAAATTAAAGTGGGAGACTTAAGATGCTCCGGGGCTTGCCTTTCACGAACGAGGCTGGCTCGTGATTAGGGCACTCGACCTCCTCTTCGGGCTCCTTGTGTCCGGCTGGCTGGACCTCCGCTTCCGGATTGATCTCCTGGCCTTCGGGGTTCACCTGGTTGAGCTCGAACGAGGTTGCCCCTTCCGGTGCACCTATTGCATGCACGATGAGTAAAAATGTGTGCATACTAGATGAGGATGAACATTTGGTAACATGATTAGAACTTCACTGGACACTCCTTTACGGAGTAACTCCCATTACAAGCTCACAAAAGATGACTAACTAACTTAGCAAGATTCATCAAGTTAAACCATAAATAGCAACAACCAAATAACAGAGCAGCTCACGGAATAAATCATAACTAATGCTTTACAGATCTAACAAACATGAGTGAGGATATTATGGAAAGCTCATGAAATTGTTTACATTTCTTCTTTAGACATCATAGCAAGATTCACAAGTTAAAACAGGTCAATTAAACAAAGTTCCAGGTTCTGTCCCAGAAAAACAGAGAGCTCCTAGTTCTGGAACCCAACTTGGAAGAGCTATAACTTTTAAACTATTGGACCAAATGATCCCAAATTTAAACTGCCGCTAGTTCATAAAGTTTACAACATCTTTGATTTAGGCAAGTCTTTCAGAAAACCAAGTTATCATCAAGCAAAGCTCAGATTACTCCCTTGCTGTCCAGAACAGCTAGAAACCTTTAATTAATTACTTGATGACATAGCAAAGACATCTTTAGTGTCAACCAAAAGGCTTACAAGCATAAGCATAACCTAAGATTACCAGAACATCACATGTTGACCACTAAACATTCAATAACAAGGCATTTATTAATTTAATTCCATAAAAGAACATAATTACAAGATACTAGCAAGAGTACTTAGAAAAATCTACAAAAATTACAAAAGCATAAGCATAGCATCGTGACATTACCATAAAATTTTCAGAACAAATGCACATGCTAAACTTAAGATAAATAATTAACATGTAACAAGGTGCTTATTTCATAAATTAAGAAACATGGCTTAGATAGTGTCAAACAACAGATTTCAGATTATTTACATGCCACTCTTACTATAAACAAGCTTGACACCAAAGGAGAACACCAGCATAAGCATCAAACATTTATTATGATTTAAATATGAAACAAGCCATAGTATTAACATAAATTACATATCAGAGATACAGCACTCCAAAAATCATGAAATATTTGTCAGAGCATTCTAAAATCACTCAGAGTCTACCATAAAAATTTCACAGCAATTGGAGCAGTATATCAAAAGATATGAATTTACACATAAATAACAAGATTAATTCATAACAATTATTTTTCACAGAAAACATGGTGCATATTATATTTTTATTAAAAACTAGCCTATCTGAGGAACTCAACAAAATTTGGATCACCTCAAGAGGACTTTTCACACTCCAGATATGAATTTTCCAAAAACAGCACAAACCCTAATTTCAAACAAAAGGAGAGAGAGACTGACAGGGGGACCCCGCAGGTCAACGGACCCCACCCGTCAGTGACCCGAGACCAGAGGCGAGGCTTGACCACCAGAGATCTCGTCGACAGCGAGGTCTCGACGATGGCCAAGAGCACCATCGTGCTCCTCACTCTACTCCGTGACGATTGGTACCAGAAACCCTAACTCTACCACACCGTAGGGACCTTGCCCTCGCGAATGGCGGCACGGCGGTGGTGTGTGGCCAACCGCCGGCGTCTCTGGTCGGAGACCGGGCAAAAGAAGATCCCGACGAGCACCAGCATGACACAACGAAGCTTTTGGGACAAGAACGAGAAGGAATGGTGGACTACAGAGCCCTGGCCACGACACCGGTGACCACGACGGAGCTCCGGCGAGGTAAGCTCGCGACGGAGAGGACAATGCGGGCTTACCGAAGCTCAGTAGCCGCAGCCAACATGACGACGGTGAAGCGGGGAAGTTGGCGGAGCAATGGGTGGAGTCGCTCGGCCGGAGATGCTGAGACGCGAGTGCGCGAGCTCGCCGAAGCAACGGTAGCGACGCGGAGAAGACGATGAGCGCGAGAGAGAGAGCCAGGGGGAGAATGGCGCTGTCCACGCGACCGAGGGCGCCGTGGCGACCTGGAGGACGCGCTGGGAGCTGACAAGCAGGACCAACAGCGACGTACGGATGCCACGAGTCCAAACACGCGGCGTCACCGGCGAGCTCCTCCCCACTGAAGCTGCCGCCATTTAGACACTGAACCTGACTGAAACTCGATTTTTGGCTTCGATTATCTCCTAATCTGGTCGGTGGTTTTGCTAGCTAATTGCTCCATGATATAGAGCTACATGAGGACTCCAATGTTGCTTACAAGATCAAGACTTGATTTGGCCTGGATTTCAAACTAGAAGCCATCCAAACCACCCTCGAGCAAACTGGTGAGATCCCAGACTTAGAAAAATATCTAAGTGTTGGAAAGAGCCCCAAATCTTCCTTGTGGGCCACTTTTGAGCTTGATGTGATCATTTTCATGAGATGGCCATGAAACAACTTTTGTTCCTTATAAAATTTTCTACAACTTTGCTTTAGGAAGTTTTGACATGCAAACATTTTATAAAGAACTTTTTAAAAGCCTAAGCAAAAGAGATTTTTAGGGCCTATAAATGAAAGTGTGACTTAGGTTCTTAATTTGGAGATGTGACCAACATGAACATTGTTCCAAAAGTTGAGTTAAGCATAGCTGAACTATTACCAAACATAGAATACAAACATGAGCATGACACAAACAAACATAAGCATAGAAAGCATCTTTCAGCAATTTAAATCACACTTTTGCATAAAATGACATGACCCAAGGTAAATGATGATCATGATATGCTTATGAAGATGATGATGCTCATGTTATGCATGTGAATGATGCAACCATAACACTAGGGTGTTACACCACCTATCCAACAATTCTAGTTTCTATGATCACTAGGCACACAAGAACTAAGTCTCTACAAGTTACACTAGTGAGCTTAACTACACGAGGCAAGACTAGCAACTAAACTAGTTACACTACTTTGCGGTAAGAAAAGGAGAGGAGGGGATATTTATACCGCCGTGTAGGGGTTGAACCAATCAACAATATATGAACAATCAATCATTAGAAGAATGCCAATTAAACACAATTGAGACACCGATTTTTCTCCTAAGGTTCACGTGCTTGCAGGCATGCTACGTCTCCATTGTGTCGACCAACACTTGGTGGTTTGGAGGCTAAGAGGTATAGAATGAACCTTGTCCTCACTAGGACACCGCAAGAACCTACCCACAAGTGAGATAGCTCAATGACACGAGCAATCCAATACAGTTACCTTTCGGCTCTCTGCCGGGGAAGGTACAAAACCCCTCACAATCACCGGGAGATGGCCATGAACAATCACCAACTCATGCCAATGCTCCTCCGCTGCTACAAGCCGTCTAGGTGGCGGCAACTATTGGGAATATTCCCTAGAGGTAATCATAGAGATGATGATATTACAATTGTATCTGTCAATGAAAGCTAGTCGGCAGTCTACCTTGGGGTATACCCATGGTAGTAGATTATTGGCAGACAGGTGTGCAAGCTATGAACTCGATGCTGACGTAAGACACAAACAAGGATTTTATACAGGTTTGACCGCCGTGAGGGTGTAAAACCTACGTCCTACGTCTGATTGTATTGATATGAGATGTGTTCAACTGACCTAAGTGTTGACGGTCCTTAAGTATCAAAATTAATTATTAAATAAACAAAGAAAAGGATCCAAATGAAATCAACATCTAGACTTAGGGTTTTATCTGACAGAATTCCATGAGTTTTGGTGTTTTCTATTTCTGTAGGGGGTTATTAGGAAATACGGAAGAAAGGCCCACACGTCGGGATTACATAGAGATATCAACATGCCGCGTAATTATCTTACATCAAGAAGACTCTAGTATCCACGGGAAGGAAGTGGAGGCCGAACAGGGCCAGAGGCAGGGCGCCCGCCCTCCTGCCCTGGGCACCCGCCCTGACTTGGAGGCCAATCAGGACTCTGTTTCTCGGGAGATCTCCACCGACCTAAAGGATCAAGGATAACCGTTCAATCAATGTCGGTTTGATCCAACGAGCCATATTCACTTGAAGGGACTATAAAACCAGACCCCCTGGCCCCTGGAGGAGGAAGCCTCTCAACCCTAATTCATTATTCCTCAAGGGAGAAGAAGCCTCTGATCAAGATTAGAGCCACCACATCAATTAGATATCTAGATTAGCATAGCTACATAGGATTAGAACTAGAAGGAGTCAATCTTCGATTGGTTTCCGGATCTGTCAAGAGGATTCTTGGTAATTCTCTAATTGTGCTTCCAATTGCTTTCTAATTATCTTTGTTCTTCAATACTATGAATATGACTTTGTTCTACTTCAATATATTGTTTATGACTTTGCTCTACTTGCTTATATTCAAGATTATATTGTTCTTAGTTTATCATAGTTATGTACTTGGCTTAGTTAGATTGGATCTATATACATGCTTAGGATCGTATAGCATTTATCCATCGGATCCATGGGTAAAGGATAGATATTGTGTAGGCGTGGTGCTTATACCGTATTTATCTGCGATTGTACCCAATATGCCAGATCGTGGGGTAGTTCGTGATAGTGACAGCTTCATTGATTCTTATATAGTCCCCCTCTCGTGTATTGGGCTGGTAGAGCAATATTATTATAGGGGAGTGATTGCTATGTTTCTCATTTACCTTGCTAATATCACTATGCATGGGCGTAGTCTTGTCTCACAATGATTGCTAAGTATGCTTGCACTAATTATGATAATGCTAGACTATATAGTTGAGAATAACTTAGGAAATATTCTTGTAGTTTGTTCTAATACCATGCTAATGACTTTCTAGAGTATCTAATTGAGGTGCTTATCATATTTATATATGGCTGATCAGATTAATTATCCTTGTCACTATTCATTATTTCATATATCTTTTATGTGACACTTATCCCTGTATGAAGAGTTAGATAAATGTTCTCAATTATACATGCAATGATAGATACTCAATCACATATTCTATTCTGTAGTCAATATTGATGATTGTTAATCCCTTCCCAGTGGTAAAAATATAAATAACAATACCTGGAATACTTCCCAGTCAAAATGCTACATCGGTATTAATCTGTGCGCTTGCAGATCCCATTCATTATTTATTTAGAAGAGCAATTGCATATTTCAATACCGCGTCTCTCATGTCATGCTGGGGATGACAACTTGGCTTAAGTGGTATGAGGGATAGGTTTGGCATTTTTGGCACCGTTACTAGATTTAGAGAACTTAGTCTACTTTTGGTAATGATGTTAAGAATACCCAACAAGCATTTTTGGCGCCGTTGCCGGGGAAGGTTGATTACTAATCAAGAATGGAATAAAGGATTTTGAGTTATCATTCGCATAAATAATATGATTGAGCTTATCTATTCTCTCGTACAGTTTTACCCCGATATTTTCTATTTTTATCTTATGCAGGGGAATGTATGAATAGAAGACATCTTCCAGGAAATTTTGTTGACAATCCCGAAGCATTATTCAGAAGAACTAGAGCCAAGCTCAAGAAGAGATCATCAACACTTCAGCAAGAAGCTTCATCCAATCAAGAAGATCACCGGAACTTGTCTTCAGAGTTCGAAGCCATGGCGAACAAATCAATCCGCGAGTTCTCAGCTCTCACTATGGACAACATCCGCACTGGACCTGCTGCTGAGATCGATGGCAACTTTGAGCTCAAGGCTGGACTTATCAACATGGTGCAATCCAACCAGTTTTGTGGGAAGGCACACGAAGATGCTAGTGCTCATCTCCAACACTTCCTGGAGATTTGCAACACATTCACCATATCAGGAGTCCCGAGAGATGCTATACTACTTCGCCTCTTCCCATTCTCACTATTAGGAAGAGCGAAGCAGTGGTTCTACGCTACAAAGGAGAAGAATACTACGTGGGCACTCTGCTCAACAAACTTTCTGGCTAAGTTCTTTCCCATGGGCAAGACCAATGCTCTCTGTGGGAAGATTACAAGTTTTCAGCAACAAAATGATGAATCCGTTCCAGAAGCATGGGAGCGCTTCCAAGACTACATCCTAGAATGTCCCCATCATGGAATGGAGAGTTGGCTATTGATGCAGACGTTTTATCATGGGCTCGGCAACAGTGCCCGAGAAACCATGGTTGCTACAGCTGAGGAGCATTCTTATCACTTACTATACCACAAGCCACAACTCTTGTGGAGAAGATGGCATCCAACCAAGGCTGGAATGATGAGATGACCCAGACACGCAAGAGAGGTGGAGGTATGCATCAGCTCAAGGAGGTAGACATGCTGTCTGCAAAGCTAGACCTGCTCATGAAGAAGCTCGATGATAGAGCTGGAGACAAGAAAGAAGTTATGCACATCTACGACTCTCACATGACTTGTGAGGAGTGTGGAGATACTGGACACTTAGGCAATCACTGCCCTGAGATGCTTGAGGATGTGAACTACATCAACAATAACAACAACAACTACTACAACCGTCCTCAACAAAATCAAGGTTGGAATCAACAGAGGCCTAACTACTCAGGTAATTATCAAGGTAACAATTCTTACAACAACAATAATAATTTCCCACCTTTGAGAGAGTTAGTGTCTAATCAAGGAAAGCTAATGGATAACCTATCTAAGAAATTGGCATCTAATGATAAAATGTTAGAAAATATAAATAATAGAATGGATAATTTCTCTACTGCCATCAAGAATCAAATTAGCTTTAATAAAATGATTGAATCTCAGTTAAATCAAATAGCTGCTGCTGTTCCTACTACTAACCCCGGTATACCATCACAACTGGAAGGATTAGAATCTGCAAATCTTGTAGACATGTTGGATGCAGGTAATTGGAGTAACCCCATCACTGAATTCACTACTGACCTTCTGCCGGTCAAGAAAGGCGATCCAGGACGTCCCGTCATCCCGATCTCCGTCGGCATGGTGGACGTCCCAGAAGCACTCTGTGACTTTGGCTCTAGCGTCAACATTATACCCAGGGTACTCTATGAAAAAATCTTTGCAGTTTGCAGATCAGACGATAAGTTTTCCAAAAGGAATATTGAAGAACCTTTGTGTCCGAGTTGGTACCTTATATGCCCCAGCAGACTTCGTAGTTGTAGAGACCGGTAATGATGAGAGGGCACCCATCATCTTAGGGAGGCCATTCTTAAACACCGCGGGAGCTGTCATCTACGCTAGTACTGCCAAGATCAGTTTCTACATCAAAGGGAGGAAGGAGACGTTTTTCTTCAAGAACAAGACTACACAAATCCCAGATCAATCGAGACGTGAATCAAGGAAGAGGACCAACAGGAGGAACAAGAACAAGCAAGTGTGGACCGAGTCAGCTATGATGGTCACTGCAGTTCATGGAGGCAAAGATCATCAACTTAAGTCACCGTTTTTGACCAAGAAGGACGACCCAGGAATGCCAAGCATCTACTGCTCAATAAATGAATACAGCTTCTACAAGACATTTTGCGACATCGGATCGGGCGTCAACATAATGGCCGCAGTCACCTATCGGCTCTTGTTCGGAACCATGCCCCTAAGACCAACATACATTCAGCTCCAGATGGCAGATCAGACATTTCGAGAGGTTAAAGGAACAGTAATTAATGTCCCAGTCAAAATAGATGATCATTTTGTCTACACAGACTTTCAAGTTACTGACATGGGAGAAGACGAATACGATCCACCCATCATCCTTGGAAGACCGTTCCTCAGCACCGTTAAAGCAATCATCTACATTGGGACTGGAGAAGTCCATATGCACTTCCCCTCAGAGAAGGTACGCCAATATTTTATTGACCCTAACTATATCGTTGAAGAATCTAAGCAGATAAGAAAACGACGCAACCGCAACCAGAGGAGGCAAATCATCAAGGATGGATGGGCAGACTACGAAGGAGAAGTGATAAGGTCAGAAGACGTACAGTTTAAACAGAATTATCCAGAGTAGACCGAAGCACCGAGTCAGATATGGAAAGAGAAGATAACTATACATGAAGAGGAGGCGCTGCCGGAAGTACCGAATCCGCCACCCAACGAATCCCAGGACAATTAAGAAAACGGAGAGTCCTGTTCGGAGGACTTAAAAACACCGAACGCCTTGCCAAGAGGTAAACTTGGTAGTTATCTTTTTCCTTTCAATTATTTCAACTAGTTTACTTAGTTAATCAGGTTAATACTATCTTAAATAATAATAATAATAATAATAATAATAATAATAATAATAATAATAATAATAATAATAATAGTAATAATAATAATAATGTGAAAAAAATAGTAAGCCCCATGTGAGTTGACGAGTGGCATAAAACCCATAAGTACATTCACTGTGGTGGCATAAAAACAAAATAAATACTTCTTTTCTGCTTTATAAAATGAAAATATAAAAATAGGGAGTAATATTTATTAAGGAGTCTCAACATGATAAAGGCTAGATATTTATGCTAACACTTAATCAGTTCCACAAGCTTTGTTGTCTATTTGAGCTCCACAGAATTTAAGAATCAAGAAGACTAGCAGACGGAGGATATTCTAATCGCTGTCAGAATGCTGCTGACTTTCAAATACACCTCTACCACCTGCTAGCTACATCAAGAAAAATTACGTCAAAATTCAGATTGGGGAGAGCACCCCCATTTATCCTGATAAGTATTTCTATCTATCTTTACACTTATATTATATTAGAATATAAATATATATAACTATGAAAAACCAAATAAAGATTTTGTGCTTATATATATATCTTTTGCTTAGTGTGTTTAATAAATAAATAAAGTGGCTATGCTAATCTGTATCTAAATAAAACTTTATCATGGATATGATGAATAGTTGCTGTGCCTAATTCGCACATTTTAAGTTCTCTCTCAAGTTTAGATATAACTGTTATAATTTAAAGCTTGCTCTTGACCTAAACTTGTGGGATGAAAACTTGATCTGAAGTCTAAGTTGTTAACGGATATGATATGGGAAGGTTGGGCTGCTGTTTATCTGTTCCTAGAGATGCTAGAATTCTGGAGAATTTTATCTTTGAAAATCTTTAAAATGTTGCATGATGAGTTCCTGTATGATGAGAGTTTAAATTCCTACCACAGCCATATATACATGCTTGCTAGACTTTGAGCCACACATTTATTATTTACTGCTTATGAGCATTGAATGTGGTCAAGCTGTGTAGACCCTTAGGAGCTTGTCATGTGGTTAAATCAAAATTTCACTTGCACGTTCACTCATATATGTTGCTTCTACTCCGGAAGTACCATCCACATATATCCACCCATTCCATCTCCAGAACCACCCAAAAATATTGTACTCCTAATCCAGGAGAGAATAGCCAAAAATAGTTCTATTTTTCCCTGTGAAATAAATGCTCAAGTTATCTTGTTACTACCACTTGCTATATTATCTCAAGAGATGAGTGCTCTAAAAAAAAGAGAGATACGAGGAAATAAAAAGGGGCAAGTGCTCGGAACCTCAAAAGAATAGAAAAAGTGAGACGAGAGGTAAAAATGGACAAGTGTCCGACAGTAGAATTAGAGGTACAAGATACCCACCTGAGAGAAAAGAAAAAAAAGAAGAGCATCTCATTCTCTTCATAAAGTTTCAAAAAGCAAGAAAGGTATGTATCCCCTCAAAAGAGCAAAAGTAGAATTAGACTTTCACCATTGTCATCATCACCATACACCATTCATTCGCCACACATGCACATCTTGATTTGGCTTATTGATTTGTTTCTTTGGATCCATGGTTTGACTATGCAATAAATGTCTTGTAAGTATGTATATTTTATCTCCCACCTATGAGCTCCAGATATTAAAGCCTTATTAGAGTAGGGTGAGAGAGAAGACAATGTCACTATGCTTTATACCACAAATACTACATATCTTGAGAGAAGGCATATACCATCACTGCCTTGGTAGGGATCCAGAAATACCACAAAAGAGAGATCTGAGAGAGTCATACAAGGAATCTCTAAGTTTTATTTGAAAATCTGCAAAAACTCTAGAGCTATAGCTGATCAAGAATAAGAGACATGGCACTTGGCTAGACTGTTCTATCTTTTAACTACTCAAGACAGAAGTGACGGTTACAAGTCCCATGGTGAAGGTAAAGTAAGTAGGTTTTAAGTCTTGACAGTTTACTCTAACTCAGAGATGAGATCTTATTTAAAAGCATGTGTACCGTCAATTTTTAAAGATATTGCAACAACTTCTAATCCATCGCTGAGTCTGTCCTTGCTCAGGGACGAGCAAGAGGTAAGCTTGGGGGAGTTTGTTGACGGTCCTTAAGTATCAAATTTAATTATTAAATAAACAAAGAAAAGGATCCAAATGAAATCAACATCTAGACTTAGGGTTTTATTTGACAGAATTCCACGAGTTTTGGTGTTTGTCTATTTCTGCAGGGGGTTATCAGGAAATACGGAAGAAAGGCCCACACGTCGGGATTACATAGAGATATCAACGTGCCGCGCAATTATCTTACATCTAGAAGACTCCAGAAGCCACGGGAAGGAAGCGGAGGCCAAACGGGGCCAGAGGCAGGGCGCCCGCCATCCTGCCCTAGGCGCCCGCCCTGACATGGAGGCCAATCAGGACTCTGTTTCTCAGGAGATCTCCACCGACCTAAAGGATCAAGGATAACCGTTCAATCAATGTCGGTTTGATCCAACGGCCCATATTCACTTGAAGGGACTATAAAACCAGACCCCCTGGCCCCTAGAGGAGGGAGCCTCTCAACCCTAATTCATTATTCCTCAAGGGAGAAGAAGCCTCTGATCAAGATTAGAGCCACCACATCAATTAGATATCTAGATTAGCATAGCTACATAGGATTAGAACTAGAAGGAGTCAATCTTCAATTGGTTTCCGGATCTGTCAAGAGGATTCTTGGTAATTCTCTAATTATGCTTCTAATTGCTTTCTAATTATCTTTGTTCTTCAATACTATGAATATGACTTTGTTCTACTTCAATATATTGTTTATGACTTTGCTCTACTTGCTTATATTCAAGATTATATTGTTCTTAGTTTATCATAGTTATGTACTTGGCTTAGTTAGATTGGATCTATATACATTCTTAGGATCGTATAGCATTTATCCATTGGATCCATGGGTAAATGATAGATATTATGTAGGCGTGGTGCTTATACTGTATTTATCTGCGATTGTACCCAATATGCCAGATCGTGGGGTAGTTCGTGATAGTGACAGCTTCATTGATTCTTATATAGTCCCCCTCTCGTGTATTGGGCTGGCAGAGCAATATTATTACAGGGGAGTGATTGCTATGTTTCTCATTTACCTTGCCAATATCACTATGCATGGGCGTAGTCTTGTCTCACAATGATTGCTAAGTATGCTTGCACTAATTATGATAATGCTAGACTATATAGTTGATAATAACTTAGGAAATATTCTTGTAGTTCGTTCTAATACCATGCTAATGACTTTCTAGAGTATCTAATTGAGGTGCTTATCATATTTATATGTGGCTGATCAGATTAATTATCCTTGTCACTATTCATTATTTCATATATCTTTTATGTGACACTTATCCCTGTATGAAGAGTTAGATAAATGTTCTCAATTATACATGCAATGATACATACTCAATCTCATATTCTATTCTGTAATCAATATTGATGATTGTTAATCCCTTCCCAGTGGTAAAAATATAAATAACGATACCTGGAATACTTCCTGGTTAAAATGCTACATCGGTATTAATCTGTGCGCTTGCAGATCCCATTCATTATTTATTTAGAAGAGCAATTGCATATTTCAATACCGCGTCTCTCATGTCATGCTTGGGATGACAACTTGGCTTAAGTGGTATGAGGGATAGGTTTGGCATTTTTGGCACCATTACTAGATTTAGAGAACTTAGTTTACTTTTGGTAATGATGTTAAGAATACCCAACATTAAGGGGGTTCCCTTGCCTCTCTTTATATAGTCTAGAGGGCAGGATTACAAATCTAGAAACTAATCCTAGTCGGTTACAATTGCCATAGATAATACGATATCAATTCCTATTCTAACCAACCAGGATCTTGCTTGATCTCCACGCCTTGTTTCCTTGCGTGAAACACCAAGTAGATAGATCAAGCCCCAAGTTGTCTCGTAATGGGCCAAACCTCCTAGCCCAAGTCTAGCCGTAAGGGTATAGGGGTCTATCCCCGCACAGCTAGTCCCCGAGCACCATGTATTGTGATGAAACGCACCATCTCAACCTTCTTCGACCGGTGAGGCTTGGCATCTCTGACCAGTAAGAAGATTGCTCGAACAGTTGACAATTGACCAATGTCATCACCGAAGGAGCAGGTTGTTCGAATAATGCATGGTGCTCTTGAGTAAAAAGATTTCCATCCTGATGAAGTGTGCCCACTTTACTTTTTGGAAAAGTATATGCTTTCAAAAAGCAAGCATATTCACCATAAGGTGTAGTGTGCCCACTTAGTCTCCGAGCCTGGTAGTAGGTGTCGTAGGCACGTGGTGCCAGGGTCTAAAAGGAAAAGTCCACAAAGAAATTCTGATACTGAGATGCATCACCAGATGAATCATACCGATGTAGTCCTCGAGCTTGCTGGAAGGTGAAGTATGAGCCTTGTAGCAAGGTCCAAAAAATTAAAATTGCCCCTCAGTTGTATATGAGTCCAATTCATATGTAACCGAGAAGAGCAGTGCCCAAGCTGTGGTCGGAGAGTGGTCAAAGCAAGCCCCGAGCACAGCGTAGGGAGTGATTGACGAGTCCCCGAGCACGGCTGGGAATGTAAACTTGCTCGGTGGTCGGTATAGTCCCTCAGCATGGCGTAGAGACTGGTGGAGAAGTCCTCGGGCGTGGTTGGGAACGTAAACGTACTCAGTGGTCGGCTCAGTCCCCGAGCATAGCATTGAGACTGGATGGCAAGTCCCTGAGTGTGGCTGGAAATGTAAACTTACTCGGTGGTCGGCTCAGTCTTCGAGCACAACATAGAGACTGGACGACAAGTCCCCAAGCTTAATTGACCCTTGACTTGAACTTATAATATTCACATCCTTCTACCCATTAATTTCTATTGAATAACATCCTCTGATCATTTTTTAAAAAAGAAAACTTTCCCTCCTGGTGATGTGACGCCGTTCCATCCTTTCAAAGCTGTCAAAAATGTCACACTGGTGTGTGAAAAGAAGTGCCACTGGTAACCCGACCGCCCAACACACGAACTGAAACAAAAGTATCCCCAACAATCATTTAAAAACTATTGATGCAAAAGCTGATCTGCAAACACAAAGGGCTAATACCCAATTTCAAATGTTAAGGTGTGCCACCCGATTTAACCTTACAATCGACAAAGGTGGTTACTCGAACACTTTGGTCCTGACAACAGCGATGCGCCCGGATGTCACGGCCAAGAGGTATTCACGCGGAACTCGAGAACTCGTCGAGATTAACTCGAAGAATTCCAAAGAACTCGTAGTAAAAGGAAAAATATGCAAGGTGACAAAATCATCAAAAAAGTAGATGCTAGACGTAAGAACTTGTGTTTGATTGATTGATAGATATTCATTACATTGCCACAGGGTCTACATTTATACCCTGTTCAAAAGAGTTCCAACCAGACACGACAAGGACTCGAATTCCAAATTGAACAGAATCCGTATACAAAACAAACTCTAATAACTATGGAAAACATTAAATCATCCTCCACAACCGATCGGTACACCGCCACGAGTCGATCCAACCTCCGCACTTTTCTCCATGACCATCGGCAAGTCACCTTTCATAGCCATCGGCAACCATCAACACCAGTCATCGGCATGAATCCCTCACCACTCCTGGACTTAGCGATATCGTGTCTCTCTCCCATCGGCACCAACCTTCATTGGCAACTCTTCTGCAGACCAGCCACCACTTTCCTGTCTGCCGATCTATGCTTCCAAGGATACATGTCCAAAAATGGTGTCAACGCATGCCCCCCAATTTCAGAGTATAAAATCTTTAATGCTCCAAAATTCTTCCTAGTAATGATGCATTTCCGCAATTATCCCTTTCTGCCAGCAATTAATTACCAAATCCAAACAACCTTAGCCCGATTCTCCTGCACGCTCCCCGAATCTCTCAACTCCTCAAACCAAATTTCTCAAACACACGTCTATCTGCAACATTTCTGTTAGAGAAAACTGCCGATGAACCGACCAGGAGATCTTGCACAGTAAGATATCCCTAAAGTTATGACCAATTACTGTCACATCACCTGCGCAATCCCTTGATTATCGTGCAAACAGTTACCATATCTACCTGAATACCCTCGGATTTCTCGGATGCGACGAAGACATAAGTCAAATTTGCCCCTTCCCTCTTTGTCCTATAAATACTTCCTTCTCCGGTACTCTTCTTCCATCCTGTCATTTCCACAGTCTCAAACCCACCTTCCTAGCGGCGGTACTGTTCGAGAACTTCAAGAACTCCGGCAAGGATCTCCACTAACAATCTATCGAGTCTTCGATTCTTTTCCCCCTTTTGGGAAGAAATGGCCATCAACTTCGTCGTCCGTGAGGTCAACTCAACAGCCCCTCTCTTCCTTTCACCATACTTTTGTTGTACTCCTATTCCTTTGTGAATCTATTTACTGAGTACATTTTTTCTTTCTTTGTTTCTTTCCTGTTCTTTCAACCTCCAAACCCTTTAGGAATTGGCTAATAAGATTGTGATTCCTACCGATCAACCCCACTTCTAGTGCCTTGGTCCATTGGGAAACCCAGATCCTACCGATCTGATAAACATAGAGACAAATAGGATCCCCTTTAGAGCCGAGAATTTCTCCTTAGATCTGTGGAAAGACGCTTTCCATTCTTGGCCCAGTCCTACCAAGGGATGGAAAGATTGGTTCCTGCGAATCGGCAACTCAAAATGAAGTCCAATGGGGTGAGCGGAAATTAGACCAATGCATTAGGCTATCCATTGCCGATATGGAGAGGAATGAGTCGCTGTTGATAGCCGCTTCATACTTTTGGTCAGACACCCTTAATGCGTTTGTATTTGGACATGGTCCTGCTTCTCCTACTCTTGCCGATGTTCTCATGCTCACTAGTTTAGATATATCAACTGCCGATAATAGTCATTTGTTCGATAATAAACCTAGCTCTAAGGTGGAAACTCGTAGCATCAGCGGTTGGTCCGGGTACATTCAGAAGTACCAAAAAATAGGATCAGTTGGGGAAAGGGAACACCCCATTTTTCTGAATATGTGGCTAGATAAATTCGTATTTTGCGGCCGGTCGGCAGGACCAACTTCTGTTTATCTATCAGCAGCAGAGAAATTAGCCAGCGGTGGTCATTTTCCCCTCGGCCGATACTTGTTAGGCTCTGTTTATCATCTTCTTCATCAAGTAGCCGAGAAGCTTTTGCTAGGCCAATCCATCGGCAACTTAGGGGGACCTTGGTGGTTCATCAATATGTGGCTTAGTGTTCATATGCATAAGCACCTTGGATTCAATCTCTCTGCACAGCGCTTTCCTAGAGACATAGCCGAAGATTGTGAATTGGATGACGAAGAATTGGCAACTCGCTCCCCTTTGAACTATGGTGAGGCCGCCATAGTCTTACCTGGTACTGGTGGCAATGAAGACCAGGTCAGCCGATTCTTCCAAACTCTCTATGAGGGTCTGGCCAAAGACCAGCGGGCATGGATGCCTTATGAGGATCCAGAAACCAGATTCCTTCTCACTTTCCACCCCTTTGATGATGCCCTCAACAAGGACCATGATCTGATGATGGAAATTATCACCCCGAGAGCTATACCAGTGAATTTCTTTGGCAGTGGGAAAACTTCCAACCTCACCTATGAGTTCTACAATCCATTGGCATTGGCTCGTCAACTGGCTTTTGGGCAGCTGTCGATTGGACTAAGTTATGCCGATGTGGTGAAACCAAGGGAAACCATAACCAGCGGTCTTGAATGGATCAGGATAGCCCAACTCCCACCAAATGCCGATACGTCAGACATCGATCTATCGGCCTAGATCCCAGCTCTCTTCATTACTCAAGCATACAAACAGTGGTGGGAGGAGTGGAAAGAGCATCTGTTCTGCACATCGGCTCTCACATACCACGGTATGATCGACCCCAAGTATAAAGTCCTTGAAAACACTATAAGTCTTTAACCGATGCTTCAATCTTTCTAATACTTTTATCCTCATCGGTAACTCACTCTCTCCCTTTTGAACAAGTTGACGACACACCACCAACCGTCAGCAGGAGTGGTAAGCCGATCGAGCTCCTTCCATCGGGCCCGATTTCTCTCATCGGCAACAATGCACCAAGTCTAGCAGCTCTGATGCACCGGAATGTGCGTTTTAAGAAGATAACCACCAGACGACTAAAGACATCTCCAACAGTTCCCGCCGCTACCTTGGCACAAGCTTTTAAGGCAAATCTTTGATTTCCTTAATTTATACCGATTCCATTCTATACTTACACAGTCTTTTCAGGATACATCGGCTGCTATGGGAACTTCATCGGTAACTTCTATCTTTTAGCAAAAATTCTCATTAAAATTCTTTCATATTTGGACTCATGAAATTTTGTTTATTGTAACAGCAAACTGGTAAATCAGCAAAGACCAGAAGTACCAAGACAAGTGCCGATGCCCCCCAGTCTAGCCAAGTCAAGAGAAAGGGCCCCAAGAGCACCAAGTCACAAGCAAAACGTCAGAAGACAGCACCGCCTTCTCCTCCTCATCCAGTGTCACCGATTCATGTGGAATCGTCCCCTTCTTCACTAGAAGCCCAGACTCAGCAAGCACCAACTCCTCCTCAATCAGCACCTTAGCCTCAAGAAACACTAGCAGATGTACTTGAGCAGACTGCCGATCGGGTAGATCCAATCATACCATCGGTGGTTTCTTCAGAACAGACAAGCATTGTACCCCCTCAAGGTAAAGTACTGTCCACAACATTATCACCGATGGATTTATCTCTTCAAATTATAATCAACCTTATTATCTTTTTAGTTGACATTGTTCCATCGGCAACTCCAGCCGATCAACCCGTGGTACCATCGGCATCAATTAGCCAGAGGCGAGAAATAGCTCTGAAACAAGTAAGTTATCTGATTTCCATCCCTTATATCACTAATACTTGATCACCAAATAACTTGTCTTATTTTTTCTTTTCAAGAACAAGACTCCCCGGATAGCTTATTCTCCTTCGCCATCGAGATTTCCGATGATGAAGGCGAGGAAGCAAGCTCCTCCCAAGCAATAGGGATCTCTTCGGCAGATATCAGAGCCAAATTGGAAGACCTACTGACCCTGCTACACCAAGACACTACTCAATTGGTTGATGATTCCGATCCAGCTAAAGCTTTGTTCAAGGTTCTTCGTGGTCAAATTCTAGCCGACGCCGAAGAGATACTCTTCTAGGCTGCACACTTGGAGAGTCGCCAACTCCAATATCAAAAGGCTACCCAGAGTCTTGCCGATAGAGCCACTCATGCCCAACTTTCAAAAGAGGTAATGCAAATGAAGTGCCTTGCCGATGAGAAGCATAAAAGCATCGGCATCCTGCAGTCCTCAGGAGATGAAATGAAGCAAAAGATCTCCACTCTATCGGCCAAAAGGGAGGCTTTACTGGCTGAGCTCAAACAAGTGGAAGAAGCTCTGTCCCAAGCCCAGCAAGAAGAAAACCAACTACCTGAGATGATCAAGACTCTTCAGCAAGAATGAAACATCCAGGCTCACAAGGCGCTATAGATGAAGAAGAAAATGAAGCCAGTGGAAGGTTCTGCCGATGAAGACATTCGGGAGATAGAGGAAGCCAATCAAATCCGTCTACGCGCCATATCGGCCATCCAGGCTCTTCTGAATGTATGAGCTCTTCATCGGCAACTTGTCTTGTTCTGCTTTTAGAAACTTCTGATTATTTTGGTCTAGCCGATAGGATTGTTATCAGCATCCTTTATAACATCATGTTCAGTCCCAAATACATCTTAATCCAGCCGATAGGAATATTATCGGCACTCAAACTTTTATGCATCAACACAAAGGCTTGGGTAATACTTCTTTAAATATTTTCCATTTAATGCTCTAGGAAATTCAACTCCTTCGAGAGTTTCCAAAATATAAGCATTACCAGGAGCAGACCGATTTATCCGATAAGGACCTTCCCAATTAGGAGACAATTTTCCAAACTTTGAACTTTTAGTCCCAATCGGTAGAATTAATTTCCATACCAAATCTCCATCGGCAAATTCCTTAGCTTTTACCTTTTTATCATACCATCTAGCAACTCTCTTTTTATTTTCTTCCATACTTATCAAAGCCCTCAGTCGATGCCCTGCTAAATCGTCTAACTCATCTTTCATCAAAGTAGCATAGTCATCGGCAGCCAACTAATCTTGAAAAGATAGTCGCCTAGATCCAGTCTTAATTTCCCATGGTAGTACTGCATCGTGTCCATATACCAACTGATAAGGCGAAACTTTGGTCGATCCATGACATGCCATCCGATATGACCACAAAGCTTCATTCAACAATGTATGCCACCTCCTAGGATTTTCTTCAATCTTTCGTTTGATGAGCTTAATAATTCTTTTGTTAGATGCTTCAGCCTGCCCATTGGCTTGAGCATAATAGGGAGAAGAATTCAACACTTTAATTCCCATACTGATCGCAAATTCATCAAACTCTTCTGATGTAAACATAGTACCCTGATCGGTAGTAATCGTTTGAGGAATACCAAATCAGTAGACAATGTGTTCTTTCACAAAATCAATCATGTTGGCCAATGTTACTTTCTTCAAAGGAATAGCTTCCACCCACTTAGTAAAATAATCAGTGGCAACTAAGATGAACCTATGCCCCTTGCTTGATGGTGGATAAATCTGGCCGATTAGATCAATAGCCCATCCCCGGAACGACCAAGGCTTAACAATGGGATTCATGGCCGATGCGGGTGCCCTTTGAATATTGCCAAATTTCTGACATCCTTGACATCCCTTGAAATATTTAAAGCAATCCTCAAGTATAGTCGGCCAATAATACCTATTTCGCCTAATCATCCATTTCATCTTAAAAGCTGACTGATGCGCTCCACATACTCCTTCATGGATCTCACCCATCAAACTTTTAGCCTCCTCATCACCTAAGCACTTGAGAAGAACTCCATCTATTGTTCGATAATATAGCTCATCCTCAAGGAGTACATACTTGGTAGCTTGAAACCTGACATGCCTCTCAACCTTTTTGGATGGATCCTTTAAGTAATCAATGATTTCTCTCCTCCAATGATCGGCACCGATTGTCGATAACACATTTAATATGGGTTGATATCCCGAGGCGTGTTGAGCCAATCGATTAGCCCCTTCATTATGTAATCAAGGAACATGCTCCAATTGGAAATTCTTGAATTCCCTCAACAATTGCATGCTCTTTTCATAATAGGTTATCAAGACCTCACTTCGGCATTCTTAAATTCCAGCCAATTGATTTATAACAAGCATAGAATCACCAAAGATTTCAACAGCATCAGCATGAACCTCCTTTAACAATTCCAACCCTTTGATCAAAGCTTGATACTCAGCTTGATTATTCATTGACGTAGCAACAATCGGCAAGGAGAACTCATACTTTTTTCCTTGAGGAGAAATTAGCACTATACCGATTCCTAACCCCCGGTCACACGTGGATCCATCAAAGAAACGCGTCGAAGGAACAATCTCCAAAGCCCCCACTGCACCGCAATGCTGAGTCACAAAATCGGCCATAATCTGCCCTTTAACTGCCTTAGTCGATTCGTAACGTAGATCGAATTCCGACAGCGCCAAAATCCATTTACCGATTCTACCACTCATAATCGGCATAGACAACATGTATCTGACTACATCATCTTTGCATATAACAGTTCATTTGGCTGGTTTCAGCATCAATCAGTCTTCTACTTAAATAATAAATCACACGCTCCTTCCCTTCAAATTCTTGAATCAGAGCCGAACCAATGACCATCCCATCGGTAGACAAATATAATTTGAAAGGTTTTCCTTGTTGAGGTGGAATTAGAACTGGAGGATTTGTTAAATAACTCTTGATTTTATCCAAGGCTAATTGTTGCTCTTTTCCCCACACAAACTCTTGGTCGGCTTTCAACTTAAGTAAAGGAATAAAAGCACGAATTTTACCAGACAAGTTAGATATAAACCGCCTGATAAAATTTATCTTGGCGATCAGAGATTGGAGTTCAGTTTTGTTGGTGGGAGCAACTATTTTGTTGATAGCATCAATAGACCTCCTACTAATTTCAATTCCTATTTGATGCACCATGAAACCAAGGAATTGCCCTGCCGATACACCAAATGCACATTAGTTAGGATTCATCTTCAAACCATGTTTCCTTGTGCACTCCAACACTTTTCGCAGATCGGCAAGATGCTTTGTGAAATCCCCAGACTTAACCACCACATAATCAATGTAAATTTCCACTAGCTTGCCGATAAACTCATGAAAGATAAAATTCATAGCCCTCTGATAGGTAGCACCAGCATTTTTCAAGCCAAAGGTCATGACTATCCATTCAAACAACCCAACATGACCAGGACATCAAAATGCAGTCATTGGAATATCTTCTTCGGCCATTAATATTTGATTATATCCTGCATTGCCATCCATAAAGCTAATAACCCGATGTCCAGCCGCAGCATCAACTAGCAAATCGGCAACTGGCATTGGATAACCATCCATCGATGTAGCTTTGTTAAGATTCCTGAAATCAATGTGTTGACACCGTTTTCGGACACGTGTCCATGATCGGTAAAGTGTGGATTGGCAAGATGAAATGGTGTTGCTTGATCTGTAGGATGAGTTGCCGATGGAGGATGGTTGCCGATGGAGGGGCTGTTGAACATGACTAAGTCCATAGGTGGTGATGTGTCTGTGCCGATGGCTACGACGAGGGAATCTGCCGATGATATGGAGGAAGAGTCTGGAAACTGCCGATCGGCTTGTGGAGGTGTTTCAGTTTATCACGGGGGGATAGCTTTATGTTTTCCTTAGTTATTCAAATCGTTTTGTATACGGATTCTGTGTAATTTGGAATTTGATTTCTAGTCGTGTCTGGTTGTAGCTCTTTGAGCAGGGTATAAATATAAACCCTAGGGCTTTGTAATGAGATATATATCAATCAATCAAACACACGTTTTTACTCATATTCCAAGCATCTACTTTTTCGACGACTTCGTCATACTTTTTCCTTTTCACTATGAGTTCTTAGGAATTTGTCGACTTAAGCTCGGCGTGTTCTCAAGTTCCGCATTGTCAGGACCAAAGTATTCGAGTTACCACATTTGCCGATAGTAAGGTCAAATCGGCTGGCACGCCTTAACGTTTAAATCGGGTGTTAGCCCTTTGTGTTTGCAGATCAGCTTTTGCACCAACACATCTTTTGGCACGCCTAGTGGGACAGATTCAAGATCAAGATCAACATGTCGACTTCTGAGTTTGATCAAGAAAATGTCATCCCTGTAACGGAAGCCAATCTCAAGGATGAGCAGAAGCAAGCTATTGCTAAAGCCATGGAGGATTACAAGCAGCAATGCCTGAGGTCCTTCAGCATGAACAGGAGTGGCGAGGTGATCCAGAAGGATGCACTGCCGGCACCGCGGCAGGTTACTTTTGAAGCCAATCCTGGCAAGCTTCAAGAGATGGTTGACAGCGCTATAAACCGTGCTTTGATCAACCAAGCTGGTGTACTGTCTAACACCGTTTTCAATGCCGTGGCAAGAACTTTCAAAGAAGGACAGCTGCCACCAGATTATGTGGGCCCCACTTATCACCAACCAATGTCACCAGTGGTCACAGCTCCATCGGCCGCTACGGCCGCTGCGGGCATGGAAATTCCTGTTCCGCCAAGCACAGTGGGAGTCACTAATGCACAATCTACGCCGATGACAACCAATCCACAAGCTTCAGATGGGCAGATCAAACATGCTACAGATCTGTTGGCATCGGCAATGTCAGGATTGACTCCTCCTCCTAACTGGTGGCGTTATGGCATGCCTCCAGAGTTAACGCCGGGTACGTCGCAGACCACCGATGTGAGGGCCAAGGCTCATATGACATCAGCACCCCCAAACATGCCGATGAATCAGAGTCCTCAGTATACCACAACTACTACCGCAAGACCTTATACTGGGAATTCTCAAGCTCCAACGTTCCAGATGCCTAACGCATCGGCAGACTCAATGCTGATGCAACAGAGGTCTATGATCCAACCAGGGTATGTCAGTTCAATGATAATGCCCAATTACCAGTCATCGGCAGTGCCTGTGCCGATGAACGCTAATAATGGATGGCTTGGGCAGGAAGTCTTTCCACAAACACCCCAACAGAATCATCAGGCTACAGGGTTCCAACAAGGCTAGATCTATCCTGGATTCCAGAATCAGGGGATTCCCAACCAGCCAATGTATCTTGGGCAGCAGGTCGGCGGACAATAGATTGGCGGGCAGCAGCTTGGTGGTCCACAGATTGGGGGTCAGATGATTAACCCGATGTTTCATGCAGATCGTGCGCCACACCGACACGTGGAAGCTTACCAGCAGGTGCCTGATCCGCAACCGCCCCATCGGCAAGATGCCGATGCTTATTGGGCCGATAAGATTGCTGAAGTGATGAGAGACCAATTCGGGATAAAACCCAAAGTCAATACTTACTCTTATCGGACACCGTATCCTCCCGCATATGATTTGATCCCGCTTCCACATCGGTACAAGGTACCGGATTTTACTAAGTTTTCTGGGCAGGATGACACGTCGACTATGGAGCACGTCAACAGGTTCATCATCCAATGCGGAGAAGCTGGTAACAGGGACGAGTTGAGGGTTCGCTTATTCTCGTCATCATTGTCTGGATCGGCTTTCACCTAGTTTATATCATTGCCTCCCAACTCAGTTATTACTTGGGCCGATCTGGAGAAACAATTCCACAAATACTTCTTTTCTGGGGTCCATGAGAAGAAGATTACCGATTTGGTCAAACTAAGGCAACGCAATGATGAATCGGTGGAGAGTTTTGTGCAGAGGATACGAGAAGTCAAGAACAAATGCTACAGCCTAGTTTTGGATGATCGGCAGCTAGCCGATTTGGCTTTCTAGGGTTTGTTGCCGCACATAAGGGACAAATATGCATCTCAGGAGTTTGAAAGCTTAAGTCACCTAGTGCAGAGAATCTCCGATCAAGACATCAAGCCGTTTGAACCCAAGAGAGCATGGAATAAAAAGGTATCATTTGTGGATGAAGCGGCGAGCTCAGACTCTGATGAAGAACCAGTCATCGGCTTGGCAGAATGGGTGAAAAATAAGAACCGATGTCTTGTTCTTTTGGACATAAAGAACCAGAGAAGTTCGTGTTTGACACCGCCAAGGCCGATAGGATATTTGACTTTCTACTTCAGGAAGGTCAGATCAAGTTGTCACCTAATCACGTGATCCCATCGGCTGAAGAATTAAAAAGGATGAAATATTGCAAGTGGCACAATGCAACTTCTCATGACACCAATGAGTGCAAGGTTTTCAGACAGCAGTTGCAATCAGCTATAGAGTCTGGGAGAATCAAGTTTGACAGTTCCAAGATCCAGAAGCCGATGAAGATCGATCAGCATCCTTTCCCAACGAACATGTTGGATGCTAAGGGAAAGGCCAAGGTCCTGACATCGGAAGCAGCTGAGAGAAGTGCATCAGTGGATCCTCAGCATCAGGTCACTACTGTCGATGCCAAAGGAAGAGGCTTAGTCCAGGAAGGAACTAGCTCGAGAAGGCCTCCCCGATCTGGTATTGTGATAACTCACAGAAGGCCTTGAGAAACTTGGCAGCAACGTGAAGACCGATATAGGCGCCAGCAGGAGGATTATCGTCGGGAAGAGGAAAGACGCCGACAGGAGTGGAATCGGCATAGGGATCACTGGAATTGTCCGTTCTTCATCCATTGTTGGGAGGAGAATATCAAGCTTCCCTCTGTCAGAGATTGCCTTGAGTGCAACGGTTATGATCGGTACGACAGATCCGATCGGTACTATCGTGAAAATGATCGGCGGTTCAATGGGCCGATTAGAGGGAGAGCATCCGTCCATGATCGGCTGGGAGGCAGGCTCAGCGTGCACGATAGGCTTGGCGATCGTGTCCAATATTTTCCCAGGAACCAGGAAGAGCTCGAAGAGATGGCCAATGCACGGGTTCCTGATGAGTTCATCTTCTGCAGGGATGCCAACACTTATCGGATGGAGTCAGGGGAAAATCGCCGCCCATCGGTAAGGCAGCAGCAACTTCCTCCCTGGTGTCCGGAGGGACTGACCAGGACTCAGAAGAGAAGATTGCAGGGCGAAAGGCGAGAGGAATTGAGCAAAGGGGAGAACTCCGGACAGTCTGGGGATCAACAACACTCAGACCCCAAGGGGGGAGGTCCATCGGCAGATGTCAACATGGTATTTATGTTGCCGATGGAGTTCCTTGCGCCATCCAGTGATGATGAGGTGGATTTTTCCGACCAAATAGCTCAGTTGGCTCTAGATCCGATGATGGCTATCTTCGAGAAGCCTGCCGATGATGAAAGGCAGCACCTCAAGGCTCTGTTTGTTAAAGGAAAAGTGGATGGTTAGCCAATGACCAAGATTCTAGTTGATGGTGGAGCCGCTATTAATATCATGCCATATGCAGTGTATCGGAAGCTTGGAAAAGGGGATCAGGATTTAACCAAGACCGACATGATGCTCAAAGATTTTGAAGGGAACGTGTCTCTAGTCAAGGGGGCGATATGCGCAGAATTGACCATCGGTAGCAAAACCTTGCCGACAACCTTCTTTGAGATCAGTGGAAAGGGTGCTTACAACCTGCTGTTGGGAAGAGATTGGATTCATGCTAATTGTTGCATCCCATCTACAATGCACCAATGCTTGGTCCAGTGGGTAGGTGACAAGATTGAGATTGTCCTAGGAGACTCTTCTTATGTCATCGCATCGGCAGAGGCAGACACCTATGAAAGGACTAGGTGTATTTCAGGAGAGATTTGGGAAAAGGATTTTCTCAAGGTTGCCGATTACGAGATTCCACCGATCCAAGCAGTCGGTTCTGACGAAGGTTTTTAATGGATAGGTTCGCCGATGATGGAAAATTAGACCAGGGGTTCACATCGGCCGATGATCTAGTAGAAGTAGATATAGGTAGTGGCGATAAGCCTAGACCCACCTTCATTAGTGCTAAGTTAGATTCTGAGTGTAAGCAACAGTTAACCGATTTGTTAAAGGAATATAAAGATTGCTTTGCTTGGGATTATACTGAGATGCCTGGTTTGGACCGATCAATTGTTCAGCATCGGTTGCCTATCAAGTCCGGGTTTCGGCCACATCAGCAGCCAGCTCGCCAATGTAATCCTAATATTCTTCCTGACATTAAGGCCGAAATAACCAAACTTATTGAAGTCAAGTTTATTCGGCAGTGTCGGTATGCCGAATGGATTTCCAATGTTGTTCCAGTTTATAAGAAGAACGGGAAGCTTCGAGTCTGCATTGATTTCAGGAATCTTAATAAAGCTACACCGATGGATGGATATCCAATGCCAGTTGCTGATTTGCTGGTTGACGCTGCGGCTGGGCATCGAATTATTAGCTTTATGGATGGCAATGCAGGATACAATCAAATATTCATGGTCGAAGAGGATATTCCAAAGACCGCGTTCAGATGCCCTGGTCATGTTGGATTGTTTGAATGGATAGTTATGACCTTTGGCTTGAAGAATGCTGGTGCTACTTATCAAAGGGCCATGAATTTTATATTTCATGAGTTCATCGGCAAGCTGGTGGAAATTTATATTGATGATGTGGTGGTTAAGTCTGAAGACTTCTCAAAGCATCTTGTCGATTTACGAAAGGTGTTGGAATGCACAAGGAAGCATGGTTTTAAAATGAATCCCAATAAGTGTGCATTTGGTGTATCGGCAGGACAATTTCTTGGTTTCATGGTGCACCAGAGAGGGATTGAAATCAGTCGAAGATCTATTGATGCCATCAATAAGATAGTGGCCCCTACCAATAAGACTGAGCTCGAGTCCTTGATTGGCAAGGTAAATTTTATCACAAGATTTATATCTAATTTGTCTGGTAAGATTCGTGCTTCCAGTCCTCTTCTTAAGCTAAAGGCCGATCAAGAGTTTGTTTGGGGGAAGGAACAACAGTTGGCTCTGGATGAGATCAAGAATTATTTGGTGAATCCTCCAGTTCTGATTCCACCTCAGCAGGGGAAGCCCTTCAGATTGTATTTGTCTACCGATGGGATGGTCATCGGTTCGGCTTTAATTCAAGAGTTTGAAGGGAAGGAACGTGTAATTTATTATTTAAGCAGAAGGTTGATTGATGCTGAGACCAGGTATTCGGCTGTTGAGAAATTGTGCTTGTGCTTGTATTTCTCTTGTATCAAGTTGAGGCACTACTTGTTATCGGCCGAGTGCACCGTTATTTGCAAGGATGACGTAGTCCGATATATGTTGTCCATGCCGATTATGAGTGGTAGGATCGGTAAATGGATTCTGGCACTGTCGGAGTTCGATCTGCATTATGAATCGGCTAAAGCCGTTAAGGGGCAGATTATGGCCGATTTCATGACTCAACATTGCGGTACAGTGAAGGCTGTGGACATTGTACCTTGGACGCTGTTCTTTGATGGATCTACATGTGACCGGGGGGCAGGAATCGGCATAGTATTAATTTCCCCTAGAGGGAGGAGGTATGAGTTTTCCTTTCCGATTGTTGCCACGTCAACAAATAATCAGGCTGAGTATCAAGCTTTAATAAAAGGGTTAGAGTTGTTGAGGGGAATTCATGCGGATGCTGTTGAGGTTTTCGGAGATTCTATGCTAGTTATAAATCAATTGGCTGGAAGCCATGAATGCCGAAGTGAAGGTCTCATAACTTGTTACGAGCGAAGCATGCAATTATTGAAGGAATTCAAGGATTTCCGATTAGAGTATGTTCCTCGGTTGCATAATGAAGAGGCCAATCGGTTGGCTCAGCGTGCCTCGGGATATCAGCCTATGATTGGCGCAATATCGGCAATTGATGCCGATGATTGGAGGAAAGAAATCATTGACTATTTGAAAGATCCATCTAAGAAAGTTGAGAGGCGAGTTCGGTTTCAAGCCACCAAGTATGTGCTCCTCGAAGATGAATTGTACTACCGAACTATTGATGAAATTCTTCTTCGATGCTTGGGTGATGATGAAGCCAGAAGTTTGATGGGAGAAATCCACGAAGGGGTATGTGGGGCACATCAGTCGGCTTTCAAGATGAAATGGATGATTAGGAGGAATGGATATTACTGGCCGACCATACTTGAAGATTGCTTTAAATATTTCAAAGGTTGTCAAGGATGTCAAAAGTTTGGTAACATTCAAAGAGCACCTGCATCGGCTATGAATCCTATTATAAAGCCATGGCCGTTTCCGAGGATGGGCTATTGATTTGATCGGCCAAATTTATCCACCATCTAGCAAAGGGCATAAGTTTATTCTAGTTGCCACCGATTATTTCACTAAATGGGTTGAAGCTAATCCTTTGAAGAAAGTCACATCGGCCAATATGATTGATTTTGTGAAGGAGCATATCATTTACCGATTTGGAATTCCTCAAACAATCACTACCAATCAGGGTACTATGTTTACATCAGGGGAGTTCGATGAATTCGCAATCGGTATGGGGATTAAAGTATTGAATTCTTCTCCTTACTATGCTCAAGCCAATGGGCACGCCGAGGCGTCTAACAAAGGAATTATTAAGCTTATTAAACGGAAGATTGAAGAAAATCCTAGAAGGTGGCATACATTGTTAAATGAAGCCTGATGGTCCTATCGGATGGCTTGTCATGGATCAACCAAGGTTTCACCTTATCAGTTGGTGTATGGACATGATGCAGTGTTGCCTTGGGAAATTAAGGCTGGATCTAGGCGATTATCTTTTCAAGATCAGTTGGCTGCCGATGATTATGCTACTCTGATGATAGACGAGTTGGATGATCTAGCAGGGCATCAGTTAAGGGCTTTGATGAGTATAGAAGAGAATAAGAAAAGAGTCGCCAGGTGGTATGATAAGAAAGTGAAGGCTAAGGAATTTGCTGATGGAGACTTAGTATGGAAATTAATCTTACCAATCGGGACTAAAAGTTCGAAGTTTGGGAAGTGGTCTCCCAATTGGGAGGGTCCCTATCGGATCAGTCGATCGGCTCCTGGTAATGCCTACATTTTGGAAACTCTCGAAGTTGTCGAATTTCCCAGAGCATTAAACGGTAAATACCCGAAGAAGTACTACCCCAGTATATGGGTCGATGCATAAGAAGTTCAAATGCCGATAACACTCCTATCGGCTAGATTGAAATGTATCTGGGGCCGGACTTAATGTTTCAAAAGAATGCCAATAACAGTCCTATCGGCTAGACTAAACGTCAAGAAAACTGAAGAGCAGGAAGAGGCAAGTGTGTTGCCGATGAAGAGCTCACATGCTTAGCAGCGCTTGGATGGTTGATATAGCGCGTAGGCGGATCTGGTCGGCTGCTTCTATTTCTTTGATGTCTTCATCGGCAGAGCCTTCTATCGGTTTTAGCTTCTTCTTCAACTGCAGTGCCTTGCGACCATGGGCGTTCCGTTCTTGTTCAAGGAGTTTGATGGTCTCTGGTAGTTGGCTCTCTTCCTGTCGGGCTTGAGATAGAGCATCCTCCACTTGTTTGAGTTCTGCCAGCAGGGTTTCTCTCTTGGCCGATAAGTCAGAGATCTTCTGCTTTAGTGCATCTCCTGAGGACTTCAAGGTACCGATGTTCTTGTGCTTCTGATCGGTCAAGAGCTTCTCTTTCATCATCTCCTCAGAGAGCCGGGTCTGAGCAGCTCTATCGGCAAGGCGCCGGGCGGCCCTCTGGTACTGCAGCTGACGACTTTCCAGATGTGCGGCCTGGAAAAGGACTTCTTCGGCATCAGCAGGAATCTGGCGTCTGAGGGTCTTGAATAGGGCCTTGGCCTGGTCAGAGTCATCGACCAGTTGAGCCATGTCTTGATGGAGGAGAGCCGACAGTTCTTCCAGCTTAGCCCTGATCTCTGCCGATGCGATCCCAAATGCCCGGGAGGAACTCGCTTCTTCACCTTCGTCCTTGGAGATATCAATGGCAAAGGAGAATAGGGTGTCAGGAGAATCCTGTTCCTGAAAAGGAAAACGAAGTGAGTCATTCTATGGTCAGAGCATCGGCAAGTAGTATTGATGGGGATTGGATGGATTACTTGCTTCAAGGCTGTCTCTCGCCTCTGACTGGAAGATGCCGATGGGGCCGTGGGTTGATCGGCCAGAGTTGCCGATGGGACTACGTCAGCTAAAAATTGATAGAAGGGGTTAAATGACCAAAAAGAATAAGATCATCAGCAGTAATATTATAAAAATGCATTACCTTGAGGGGGACGATGCTCGTCTAAATTGAAGAGACTGCCGATGATATGATTGAACCTGCTGGATCAGTAGTCTGCTCGCCTACATCGGCTGATATGTCTTCTGGCTGGGGTGCTGCTAGTTGGGGTTCTTCTTGCTGGGGTTCTTCCACCTGCGGTGCCTCTTGCGGTTGAGGAGATGGTACTTGCTGAGTCTCTGTTTCTGGAGGAGAAGGAGAGGATTCCACCGGAATGGGAGATACCGGAGGAGGAGGAGGAGTTGCTACTCTCTGACGCTTTGCCTGTGCTCTGGTACCTTTGGTACCCTTTCTCTTTTGCTGGCTGGACTGGGGGGCATCGGTACCTTTGCTTTTGGTCCTTGCCGATGCGCTGGTTTGCTGATGCAGAAAAGAAGACTTGTGAGTATCAATGTAGCAGATGCAAAAGGAAGATCGGTATAAATGAAAAGGTTTGGCAATTACCTTGAAAGCCTGTGCCAGAGTGGAAGCGGCTACCGATAGTGATGTCTGAGTTCTCTTGGTGGTAACCTTCTTGAGGCGTATGCCTCGATGTACGATGGCGGCCAAGGTAGGAGCATTGTGGCCGATTGAAGAGATTGGACCCGATGCAAACAGATCAATCGGCTTGCCACTTCTACTGACCGACGGAGGGGTGTTATCGACCTGAAAAGTCACACAAAGAATCAGTTACCGATGGAAATAGAATTGAAAGAATTGGAACATCGGTTTAAAGATACTTACAGTGTCAGTGGGGACTTCGTACTCAGGATCGATCATGCCGCGATACGAAAGAGCCGATTTGCAGAATAGGTGCTCCTTCCATTTTGCCCACCACTGCTTGTATGCCTGAGTGATGAAGGCAGATGGTACCCACTCTGACAGGTTTACATCTGTATCGGCACTTGATGGCAGTTGGGCCACTCGGATCCATTCAAGGAGACTGTTAATGGTTTCTGTGGGCTTTATCACATCGGCATAACAGAGTGCGATTGGCAGCTGGCCGAAAGCTAACTGACGATCTAGTGCCGATGGATTGTAAAATTCATGAGTCTTGGGAGAGGTTTTTCCACTGCCAAAGAAGTTCACTGGTATGGCTCTAGGAGTCACCAATGCCATCATTACTTCATTGTCCTTATCAAGAGCTTCGTCGAACGGATTGAAAATGAGAGGAAACATGGTGTCTGGGTCATCATAAGCTAACCATGCTCGCTCATCTCTGGCCAAACCTTCGTACAAGGTTTGGAAGAATAGGCTAATCTGATCTGGATTACTCCCTGTGCCAGGCAGAACTATGACAGCTTCACTGAAGTTCAAAGGAGGGCGTGTTGCCGATTCCTCTTCACCCAGCACATGGTTCTCGGCTATGTCCCTTGGCAAACGCTGAGCAAAAAGATTGAACTCCAGACGCTTGTGCATGTGGAGATTGAGCCACATGTTAATAAACCACCAGGGACCTCCCAGATTACCGATGGACTGGCCAAGCAAGAGCTTCTTAGTTACTTGGTGGAGGAGGTGATAGGCTGCTCCAAGCAGGTATCGGCCGAGGGGAAATCGGCCACCATTGGCCAGATTTTCTGCTGCTGCTAGATAAACAGAAGTTGGTCCTGCCGATCGGCCACAAAACATGAATTTGTCTAGCCACATGTTCAGGAAGCAGGTCTGCTCTTTTGCGTCAACAGGGCCTGTTTTGCGGTATTTTTGGATATACCCCGACCAGCCGCCGATGGTGCGGGTTTCTACCTTAGCACTGGGTTTGGTATCGAAGAAGTGGGTGCTATCGGCAGAAGATATATCCAGGCCAGTGAGCATAGCTACATCGGCAAGTGTAGGGGAAGCAGGGCCATGGTCAAAGACAAAGACATTGAGGGTGTCTGACCAGAAATAAGATGCAGCTATCAACAGTGATTCATTCGTATGCATATCGGCAATGGACAACCTAATGCATTGGTCTAGCTTTCTCTCACCCCACTGGATTTCATTGGAGTTGCTGACCCTCAAGAACCAATCCTTCCACCCCACGGTAGGGCTGGGCCAGGAACGGAAAGTATCCTTCCATAGATCCAAAGAAAAGGTCTCTGCTCTAAAAGGGATCCTGTTGGTTTCTGCGTTTATGAGATCGGTTGGATCTGGATCCCCTAGCGGGCCGAGGCATTGGAGGTGTGGTTGATCGGTGGGGATGATAATTTTATTAGCCGATTCCTAATGGTTTTGGAGGAAGAAAAGAAAAACACAAAGAAAAAGAAGGAAAAATGTTCAGTGAAATGGATTGCGGATGAACAGGGATGAAAGATGAAATGAAGAACTGACCTCCGGAACAATGAAGTTGACGGCCATCTTGCCATAGGAAGGACGATCGAAGGCTCCGGAGTTGGTGAAGAAGAGACTTCGTCGGAAATCTTGGAGACCTTGAAACGCGCCGCCGCTGGGAAAGTAAAGCTGGGATGGTGGAATGATGTGATGGAGAAGGAGTACCCGAGAAGGAACTATTTATAGGACAAAACGGGCAAGGGCAAATCTGACTTATCTCTTTGCCGCATCCACGAAATCCGAGGGTGCTCGGGTAGATATGGTAACTGTTCGCACGGTAATCAAGGGATTGTGCAGGTGATTTGACAGGAAGCGGTCATTATCCAGAGATATTTTACTGTGCGGGATCTCCTGGTCGGTCCATCGGTAGCGCCTGGTAACGGTCATATTGCCGTTGGGGGAGTGATGTGGAGATGGCTGTTTAGAAGGATAAGATATGGACGTCTATCGGCAAGTCTCTGTAACGGTCATATTGCCGACATGCGGCTAAAGGGGAAATGTCCGTTTAGGGAAGTTGAGGACTTCGAGGAGTCTGCGGAAGAATAGGATCGGGGTTGTTTAGATTGAGGCTGTCGGTTACCAGATTAGGAGCATTAATTGCGGAAAAAGGCATCATTACAGCAGAGAATTTAGGAGCATCAATGATTCCATACTCCGAAATTGGGGGGCATGTGTTGACACCGTTTTCGGGCACGTGTCCATGATCGGTAAAGTGTGGATCGGCAAGATGAAATGGTGTTGCTTGATCTGTAGGATGAGTTGCCGATGGAGGATGGTTGCCGATGGAGGGGCTGTTGAACATGACTAAGTCCATAGGTGGTGATGTGTCTGTGCCGATGGCTACGACGAGGGAATCTGCCGATGATATGGAGGAAGAGTCTGGAAACTGCCGATCGGCTTGTGGAGGTGTTTCAGTTTGTCACGGGGGGATAGTTTTATGTTTTCCTTAGTTATTCAAATCGTTTTGTATACAGATTCTGTGTAATTTGGAATTCGAGTTCTAGTCGTGTCTGGTTGTAGCTCTTTGAGCAGGGTATAAATATAAACCCTAGGGCTTTGTAATGAGATATATATCAATCAATCAAACACATGTTTTTACTCATATTCCAAGCATCTACTTTTTCGACGACTTCGTCATACTTTTTCCTTTTCACTACGAGTTCTTAGGAATTCGTCGACTTAAGCTTGGCGTGTTCTCAAGTTCCGCATGAATACCTCTTGGCCGTGGCATTCGGGCGTATCGCTATTGTCAGGACCAAAGTATTCGAGTTACCACCTTTGCCGATAGTAAGGTCAAATCGGCTGGCACGCCTTAACGTTTAAATCGGGTGTTAGCCCTTTGTGTTTGCAGATCAGCTTTTGCACCAACACAATGCAGATAAAAGCTTCCCATTCTTCTTGTAAACAGGGACGACATTGGAAATCCACTCGGCATACCAACATTGCCGAATAAATTTTGCTTCGATAAGCTTAGTTATTTCGGCCTTAATATCAGGAAGAACATTAGGATTACATCGGCAAGCTGGTTGCTGATGTGACCGAAATCCAGATTTGATAGGCAACCGATGTTCAACAATAGATCGGTCTAAACCAGACATCTCGGTATAATCCCAAGCAAAGCAATCTTTATATTCCTTTAACAAATCGGTTTACTGCTGCTTACACTCAGAATCTAACATAGCACATAAATGTAGGCCTAGGCCTATCACCATTACCTATATCTACTTCTACTAAATCATCGGCCGATGTAAACCCCTGGCCTAATTTTCCATCATCGGCGAACCTATCCATTAAAACTCTTCATCAGAACCGACTGCTTGGATCGGTGGAATTTCGTAATTGGCAACCTTGAGAAAATCCTTCTCCCAAATCTCCCCTGAGATGCACCTGGTCCTTTCATAAGTATCTGCCTCTGCCGATGCGATGACATAAGAAGAGTCTCCCGTGACAATTTCAATTTTGTCGCCTACCCATTGAACCAAGCATTGGTGCATTGTAGATGGGATACAACAATTGGCATGAATCCAATCTCTCCCCAACAGTAGATTATAAGCACCCTTTCCGCTGATGACAAAGAAAGTTGTCGGCAAGGTTTTGCTGCCGATAGTCAACTCGACACATATGGCTCCCTTGACTGGAGACACATTTCCTTGAAAGTCTTTCAGCATCATATCGGTCTTGGTTAAGTCCTGATCTCCTTTTCCCAAGCTTCCGATAGACTGCATATGGCATAATATTGATAGCAGCCCCACCATCAACAAGTATCTTAGTCATCGGCTGCCCATCAACCCTGCCTTTGACAAACAAAGCTTTAAGATGTTGTCTCTCGTTATCAATGGGCTTTTCAAAGACAGCCGTCATCGGATCCAGAGCCAACTGAGCTGTCTGGTCAGAAAAATCCACCTCCTCATCATCACCGAAAGGCACAAGGAACTCCATCGGCAACATAAACACCATATTAACATCTGCCGATGGCCCTTTCCTCTTAGAATCCGACTGCTGCTGATTTCTAGACTTGGCAGAGTTCTCTTCTTTACTCAACTCTTCTCATCTTTCCCGCTGCAGTCTTCTCTTCTGTGTCCTAGTTAATCCTTCTGGACACCATGGAGGAAGTTGTGGTTGTCTAACCGATTGGCGACGATTTTCCCTTGATTTCACCCGATAAGTATTAGCATCCCTGCAAAATATGAATTCACCGGGCACTCGTGCATCCGCCATCTCCTCAAGTTCCTCTTGGTTTCTGGGAAAATACCCGACACGCTCACCAAGTCTGTCATGTACACTGAGTCTGCCCCCAGGCGATCATGAACTGAAGCCCTTCCTCTAATCGGCCCATCAAAACGCCGATCATCGTTCTGATACTGCTGATTCGGTCTATCATACCGATCATAGCCATTGCACTCAGGACAATCTCTAACAGTGGGTAGTTTGATATTTTGCTCCCAATAGTGGATGAAGAACGGGCAATTCCAGTGATCTTTGTGCCGATTCCACTCTTGTCAGCGTCTTTCTTCTTCCCGACGATGATCCTCTTGTTGGCGCCGATACCGATCTTCTCGTTGCTGCCAGGTCTCCCGATGCCTTATATGGGTAATCACAATACCACATCAGGGAGGTCTTCCTGAGTTGGTTCCTTCCTGGATCAAACCTTTGCCTTTGGCATCATCGGCAGTAATCTGGTGCTGAGGATCCACCGATGCGCTTCTTTCAACTGCCTCTGATGTCAGGACTTTAGTCTTTCCCTTGGCATCCAACATATTTGTAGGGAAAGGATGCTGGTCAATCTTCATCGGCTTTTGAGTTTTGGCACTATCGAACTTAATTCTTCCAGACTCTATAGCCGATTGTAGCTGCTGCCTAAAAACTTTGCATTCATTTGTACTGTGGGATGTTGCATTATGCCACTTGCAGCACTTAATCTTCTTTAATTCTTCAGCCGATGGAATCACATGATTGCGTGAGAACTTAATTTGCCCTTCCTGAAGTAGAAAGTCAAATATCCTATCGGCTTTGGTGATATCAAATGCAAACTTTTCTGGTTCTTTATGCCCAAAAGGGCAAGACATCGGCTTCTTATTCTTCACCCATTCTGCCAAGCCGAAGACCGGTTCTTCATCAGAATCTGAACTTGTTGCCGCATCGACAAACGACACCTTTTTATTCCATGCCATTTTGGGTTCAAAAGCTTTGATATCTTGGTCAGAAATCCTCTGCACTAAATGGCTTAGACTTCCAAACTCCTGAGAAGCATACTTGTCTCTGATATGTGGCAACAACCCCTGGAAGGCCAAATCGGCTAGCTGCTGTTGGGTATTCTTAACATCATTACTAAAAGTAGACTAAGTTCTCTAAATCTAGCAACGGTGCCAAAAATGCCAAACCTATGCCTTACACCACTTAAGCCAAGTTGTCATCCCCAGCATGATATAAGAGACGCGGTATTGAAATATGCAATTGCTCTTCTAAATAAATAATAAATGGGATCTGCAAGCGCACAGATTAATACCGATGTAGCATTTTAACCGGGAAGTATTCCAGGTATCGTTATTTATATTTTTACCACTGGGAAGGGATTAGAAATCATCACTAATGATTACAGAATAGAATATGAGATTGAGAATCTATCATTGCATGTATAATTGAGAACATTATATCTAACTCATCATACAGGGATAAGTGTCACATAAAAGATATATGAAATAATAATAGTGACAAGGATAACTAATCTGATCTAGCCACATAATAAATATGATAAGCACCTCAATTAGATACTCTAGAAAGTCATTAGCATGGTATTAGAACGAACTACAAGAATATTCCCTAAGTTATTCTTAACTATATAGTCTAGCATTATCATAGTTAGGGCAAGCATACTTAGCAATCATTGCAAGACAAGACTACGCCCATGCATAGTGATATTAGCAAGGAATATGAGAAACATAGCAATCACTCCCCTGTAATAATGTTGCTCTGCCAGCCCAATACACGAGAGGGGGACTATATAAGAATCAATGAAGCTGTCACTATCACGAACCACCCCACGATTTGGCATATTGGGTACAATCGCAGATAAATACGGTATAAGCACCACGCCTACACAATATCTATCATTTACCCATGGATCCGATGGATAAATGCTATACGATCCTAAGCATGTATATAGATCGTATCTAACTAAGCTAAGTACATAACTATGATAAACTAAGAACAATATAATCTTGAATATAAGCAAGTAGAGCAAAGTCATAAGCAATATATTGAAGTAGAACAAAGTCATATTCATAATATTGAAGAACAAAGATAATTAGAAAGTAATTAGAAGCACAATTAGAGAATTACCAAGAATCCTCTTGACAGATCCGGAAACCAATCGAAGATTGACTCCTTCTAGTTCTAATCCTATGTAGCTATGCTAATCTAGATGTCTAATTGATGTGGTGGCTCTAATCTTGATCAGAGGCTTCTTCTCCCTTGATGGAACAATGAATTAGGGTTGAGAGGCTCTCTCCTCCAGGGGCCAGGGAGTCTGGTTTTATAGTCCCTTCAAGTGAATATGGGCCCTTGGATCAAACCGACATAGATTGTATGGTTTAGATTCATCCTTTAGGTCGGTGGAGACTTCCCGCAAAGCAGAGTCCTGATTGGACTTGGACAGGGGGCGGGCGCCCAGTAGGACAGGGCGGGCGCCCTGCCTCTGGCCTCGTTTCGCCTCCGCTTCGGTCTCGTGGCTTCTGGAGTCTTCTAGATGTAAGATAATTGCGCAGCACGTTAATATCTTTACGTAATCCTGACATGTGGGCCTTTCTTCCATATTTCCTGATAACCCCCTGCAGAAATAGACAAACACCAAAACTCGTGGAATTCTGTCAGATAAAACCCTAAGTCTAGATCTTGATTTCATTTGGATCCTTTTCTTTATTTATTTGATAATTAAATTTGATACTTAAGGACCGTCAACAAACTCCCCCAAGCTTACATCTTGCTCGTCCCTGAGCAAGGATAGACTTAGCTATGGATCATAAGTTGCTGCCGTATATTTTTTTAAAAAAAAATTGGCGGTACACATGCTTTTAAATAAGATCTCATCTCTGAGTTAGAGTAAACTGTCAAGACTTAAAACTTACTTACTTTACCTCCACCATGGGACTTGTAACTGTCACTTCTGTCTTGAGTGGTTAAAAGATAGAACAGTCTAGCCAAGTGCCATGTCTCTTATTCTTGATCAGCTATAACTCTAGGATTTTTGCAGATTTTCAAATAAAACTCAGAGATTCCTTGTATGATTCTCTCAGGTCTCTCTTTTGTGGTATATCTGGATCCTTACCAAGGCATTGATGGTATATGCCTTCTCTCAAGATATGTGGTATTTGTGGTATGAGGCATAGTGATATTGCCTTCTCTCTCACCCTACTCTAATAAGGCTTTAATATCTGGAGCTCATAGGTGGGAGATAAAGTATACATACTTACAAGACATTTATTGCATAGTCAAACCATGGATCCAAAGTAACAAGTCAATAAGTTTAATCAAGATGTGCATGTGTGGTGAATGAATGGTATATGGTGATGATGGTGATAACAATGGTGAAAACAATGGTGGTGGAAGTCTAATTCTACTTTGCTCTTTTGAGGGGATACATACCTTCCTTGCTTTTGAAACTTTATGAGGAGAATGAGATGCTCTTCTTTTTCTTTTCTCTCAGGTGGGTATCTTGCACCCCTAATTCTACTGTCGGACACTTGTCCATTTTTACCTCTCATCTCACTTTTTTTCTTTTCTTTCGAGGTTCCGAGCACTTGCTCCTTTTTATTTCCTCGTATTATTTTCTCTTCTTTTTTTTAGAGCACTCATCTCTTGAGATAATATAGCAAGTGGTAGTAACAAGATAACTTGAGCATTTATTTCACAAGGGAAAATAGAAAATATTTTTGGTTATTCTCTCCCGGATTAGGAGTAGAATATTTTTGGGTGATTCTAGAGATGGAATGGGTGGATATATGTGGATGGTACTTCCGGAATAGAAGTAGCATATATGAGTGAACGTGCAAGTGAAATCTTGATTTAACCACATGACATGCTCCTAAGGGTCTACACAGCTTGACCACATTCAATGCTCATAAGCAGTAAATAATAAATGTGTGGCTCAAAGTCTAGCAAGCATGTATATATGGCTGTGGTAGGAATTTAAGCTCTCATCATACAGGAACTCATCATGCAACATTTTAAAGATTTTCAAAGATAAAATTCTCTACAATTCTAGCATCTCTAGGAACAGATAAACTGCAGCTCAACCTTCCCATATCGTATCCGTTAACAACTTAGACTTCAGATCAAGTTTTCATCCCACAAGTTTAGGTCTAGAGCAAGCTTTAAATTATAACTGTTATGTCTAAACTTGAGAGAGAACTTAAAATTTGCAAATTAGGCAGAGCAACTTTTCATCATATCCATGCTTAAGTTTTATTTAGATACAGATTAGCATAGCCACTTTATTTATTTATTAAACACACTAAGCAAAAGACATATATATAAGCATAAAATCTTTATTTGGTTTTCCCATAGTTATGTATTTTAGTATTCTAAAATAATATAAGTATAAAGATAGATAAAAATACTTATCGGAATAAATGGGGGTGCTCTCCCCCAAGCTGAATTTTGACGTAATTTCTCTTGATGTAGCTAGCAGGTGGCAGAGGTGTAGTTGAAAGTCAGCAGCATTCTGACAGCGATTAGAATGTCCTCCGTCTGCTAGTCTTCTTGAATTCTGTGGAGCTCAAATAGACAACAAAGCTTGTGGAACTGATTAAGTGTTAGCATAAATATATAGCCTTCATCATCTTGAGACTCCTTAATAATTATTACTCCCTGTTTTTATATTTTTATTTTATAAAGCAGAAAAATATTTATTTTATTTTTATGCCACCACAGTGAATGTACGTATGGGTTTTATGCCACTCGTATACTCACATGGGGCTTACTGTTTTTCACATTTTTATTTTCTTTTTAGGATAGCATGAACATGTTTAACTAAATAAACTATTTGAAGTAACTGAAAGAAAGGATAACTACCAAGTTTACCTCTTGGCAAGGCGTTCGGTGTTTTTAAGTCCTCCGAACGGAACTCTCCAATTTCTTAATCGTCCTGAGGTTCGTTGGGTGGCGTAGTCGGTACTTCCGGCAGCGCCTCCTCTTCTTGTATAGTTATCTTCATTTTCCATACCTGACTCGGTGCTTCAATCTCCTCTGGATAATTCCGTTTAAACTCTACGTCTTCTGACCTTACAACTTCTCCTTCATAGTCTGCCCATCCGTCCTTGATGATCTGCCTCCTCTGGTTGCGGTTGCGTCTCTTTCTGACCTGCTTAGATTCTTCAACGATATAGTTAGGGTCAGTAAAATAACGGCGTACCTTCTCTGAGGGGAAGTGCATATGGACTTCTCCGGTTCCAATGTAGATAATTGCTTTAACGGTGCTGAGGAAAGGCCTTCCAAGGATGATGGGTGGATCATACTCGTCTTCTCCCATGTCAACAACTTGAAAGTCAGTGTAGACAAAGTGATCGTCTATTTTGACTGGGACATCAGATACTATTCCTTGAACTTCTCGAAATGTTTGATCTGCCATCTGGAGCTGAATGTATGTTGGTCTTAGTGGCATGGTCCCGAACAAGAGCCGATAGGTGACTGCGGCCATTATGTTGACGCCTGATCCGGTGTCGCAAATCGTCTTGTAGAAGTTGTATCCATTTATGGAGCAGTAGATACTTGGCATTCCTGGGTCGTCCTTCTTAGTCAAAAACGGTGACTTCAGTCGGTGATCTTGGCCTCCATGGACTTCAGTGACCATCTTAGCTGACTCGGTCCACACTTGCTTGTTCCTGTTCCTCCTGTTGGTCCTCTTCCTTGATTCACGTCTGGATTGATTTGGAATTTGTGTAGTCTTGTTCTTGAAGAAAAATGTTTCCTTCTTCCCTTTGACGTAGAAACTGATCTTGGCAGCACTGGCGTAGATGATAGCTCCCGTGGTGTTCAAGAATGGCCTCCCTAAGATGATAGGTGCTCTCTCATCATTTCCGGTCTCTACCACTACGAAGTCTGCTGGTGCATACAAGGTACCAACTCGGACACAAAGGTTCCTCACTATTCCTTTTGGAAAAGTTATCGTCTGATCTGCAAACTGCAAACACATGGTTGTCTCTAATAAAGGATATGTAAAGAATTTTTCATAGAGTACCCTGGGTATAATGTTGACGCTAGAGCCAAAGTCGCAGAGTGCTTCTGGGACGTCCACCATGCCGATGGAGATCGGGATGACGGGGCGTCCTGGATCGCCTCTCTTGACCGGCAGATGGTCAGTAGAGAATTCAGTGACGGGGTTACTCCAATTACCTGCATCAAACATGTCTACAAGATTTGCAAATTCTAATCCTTCCGGTTGTGATGGTATACCGGGGTTAGTAGTAGGAACAGCAGCAGCTATTTGATTTAACTGAGATTCAATCATCTTATTAAAGCTAATTTGATTCTTGATGGCAGTAGAAAAATTATCCATTCTATTATTTATATTTTCTAGTATTTTATCATTAGATGCCAATTTCTTAGATAGGTTATCCATTAGCTTTCCTTGATTATACACTAACTCTCTCAAAGGTGGAAAATTATTATTATTGTTGTAAGAATTGTTACCTTGATAATTACCTGAGTAGTTAGGCCTCTGTTGATTCCAACATTGGATTAGCCATTGCCTGTTGACCACCAACTTGCTGGCCAAGATTCATCGGCTGGTTGATCAACCCTTGATTCTGAAATCCAGGTTGCATCGGTCCCTGCTGAAATCCCATAGCCTGATGATTCTGCTGAGGCACCTGTGGAAAGACAAACTGCCCTGTCCACCCATTATTAACATTCATCGGCGTAGGCCCTGCCGATGACTGATAATTGGGTATCATCATTGAATTGACATACCCTGGCTATGTCATAAACCTCTGCTGCGTTGGCATTGGTTCTGCCGATGCGTTAGGCATCTAGAATGTTGGCACTTGAGAATTCCCAGTGAAAGGTCTTGCAGTAGTAGTTGTAGAATACTGGGAATTCTGAGTCATCGGCGAGGTTGGAGGTGCGGATGCCATAGGAGCTTTGCCTGTCATATTAGCCGCTTGAGACGTCCCTGAGCTATTTGCCATGGACTCTGGGGGCATACCATATCCCCACCAATTAGGAGGAACAGACCCTGACATTGTAGCAAGCTTGACTTGTCCCTCTGATGTTGATGGATTGGTCGTCATCGGTGTGGATTGTGCATTAGTCATCTCTAATGTGCTTGGAGGGGAATTAACTTCTGCACCCGCAACGGCTGTAGTAGCCGATCGAGCCGTAACCAATGATGACCCTGGCTGATGATAGGCAGGACCCACAAAAGATGGTGGCACTTGTCCTTCTTTGAAAGTTCTAGCCAGAACATTGAAAACTGTATTGGACAGTACTCCAGATTGATTGATCAGAGCACGGTTGACAGCACTGTCGACCATCTCTTGAAGTTTACCAAGATTGGACTCAAAAGTAATCTGCCGAGGCGCCGGCAATGCCTCCTTCTGGATCACCTCGCCACTCCTGTTGATACTAAAGGATTTTAAGCATAACTGCTTGTAATCCTCCATAGCTTTCGCCATAGCTTGCTTTTGCTCATCTCTGAGATTGGCTTCTGTCACGCGGATGACGTTCTCCAAGTCGAAATCGGTGTTCGACATGTTGATCTCGATGATAAACTTCGGTCCCACCGGGCATGCCAAAAGATGTGTTGATGCAAAAGCTGATCTGCAAACACAAAGGGCTAATACCCAATTTCAAATGTTAAGGCGTGCCAGCTGATTTGACCTTACAATCGACAAAGGTGGTAACTCGAACACTTTGGTCCTGACAACAGCGATGCGCCCGGATGTCACGGCCAAGAGGTATTCACGCGGAACTCGAGAACTCGTCGAGATTAACTCAAAGAATTCCAAAGAACTCGTAGTAAAAGGAAAAATATGCAGGGTGACGAAATCGTCGAAAAAGTAGATGCTAGACGTAAGAACTTGTGTTTGATTGATTGATAGATATTCATTACATTGCCACGGGGTCTACATTTATAGCCTGTTCAAAAGAGTTACAACTAGACACGACTAGGACTTGAATTCCAAATTGAACGGAATCCATATACAAAACAAACTCTAATAACTATGGAAAACATTAAATCATCCTTCACAACCGATCGGTACACCGCCACGAGTCGATCGACAACCTCCGCACTTTTCTCCATGACCATCAGCAAGCCACCTTTCATAGCCATCGGCAACCATCAACACCAGTCATCGGCATGAATCCCTCACCACTCCTGGACTTAGCCATATCCTGTCTCTCTCCCATCGGCACCAACCTTCATCAGCAACTCTTCTGCAGACCAGCCACCACTTTCCTGTCTGCCGATCTATGCTTCATTAACTCCAGATACGCGTCTAAGGATACGTGTCCAAAAACGGTGTCAACAAAAACACGACGGATTTATTACGACAAAATTACAAACTAAAACGATGATCCTGCCACAAAAATCACACACTTCCCTAAGATGCAGAAAGTGGAAGAGGTAGTTGCTCCTTAATAAATAACCGAAGTAGTGCATCACAAGATTTCCACCCAGCAGTTGCTCCCTCTAGCCCTTCATCTTCTTTCTCCTTGCGCCCTGTCAAAGAGTGAGATCCAAAACTCAATCACCTCAACCAAATGGCCAAAAGTGACGCAAAGAAGAGAGCTGAGATGATGGCGAAAGAGTGGAAGAAATCTAAGTCCACTATGAAGTCCATCAACGAGCTCGTCGAGATGGGGAACGACTGGAGAAAGCTTCCCCGATCCCAGAGCTGGTGAGATCGTTGTTTTTGAAGATTTCTTCAACTGGAGGTTCAAGGTACCAGTTCATCCATTTCTTCAAGGGTTGCTATTATATTACAAGATTGGGATCTGCAATCTGCACCCCAACTCCATTCTCCTCGTAGCCACCTTCATTCACCTCTGTGAAGCTTTTGCGAGCATAGAACCGCACTTCGACCTTTTCTCATATCTTTTCTGCTTGAGGAAGAAAGGTACGGTTGGCGGGTCAGAGATTGTTGGTGGAGTATACCTCAATCTTCAATATGGAATGAAGAACCGCTACCTCAGGTGCCCTTGGAACACCTCATTATCAGAGTGGTACAAGAAATGGTTCTACATCTAGGAGGAGCCAAACAGTGCCACTTTTTGTGATGTGGGCTATGTGCCAGAGAAGAGGGTAAGCAAGATGGACTGATCAGAGTATTCTGGACAAGTTGAAGAGCTGATGAACCTGATTTAGTGGCCTCGTCTGGACGGGCCTGGCGTGGTCGGAAACTTCCTCAGTCATAGAGTGCAGCCGTGCCAGAGAAGAGTGCACCCTGGGTACGAATACCAGGGGAGCTAGGACACGACCAGGATAAAGAAGGAAAACCTAGAGAAGACAGAAGTCCAACGCCGGATTAGTGAGCTCTTCAACCTTGCTGATAGCGGCTTTGTCCGGAGTGGTGACCGGATGCACGCGTACAAGCTTGCCCGACCACCACCAAAGGTAAGTAGTAAAATTTTGCAATTATCAAGTTGTTCATTGTCATCTTTGACCACTAGACAATTGTGATTATTTCCTTGTAGATTGGAGACATTGACCGAGCGTCAGTGTACGTCTCGCTGGCCCCTGGCATGGAGCATCCGGTGGGGGTGGACCTGCCGATGGAGAACGTTGCTTGGTGTTATCAATACACCAGCAGCGATGATGACGCCGACCAGGTGGCGCTGACTGCATTAGACTGAGGTGCAGGTAAGAGGCCGATGACCTCGGGGCCATCACGAGGAGGAGGGTCACCATCGGAAATGGCTCAAGGCCCATCGACCACCCCTAGCTCGCCTGCCGCGCCCTAGCACCAAAGCGCCGCCGAGTACTTCGAGTACTCGACGACAACAAAGAAGAAGAGGAGGCAGCACCCAACCTGGTCCATAGGTCGTGGAGACACCTCGAAGTCATTCCACCGCCTGACGCATGGCCGCCAACAGGGCCGTCCACGGCCGAGGCTGTGGACGAGCGGCCGCACCCCGAACAACCGCAGCTGACGGCAGCTACAGGGCGCGCCAGGCGTATACTGTTTTCCACATCCCATAGAGCTTCCGACCTGTAAGTTAAAAAGTTCTTTGCCAAAGTATTAATGCTTAGACAGTTATGATTAATTCAATGGAGAAAATTCGCAGGACAGCTTCCGATGTAGACCCAAAGGGAGCTCAAGACTAGCAGGGTTGTCCACCAAACAGCCTGTGCCCGAACACCCTGCAACCTCCCCGTCTAGGGTACAAGTTGACACAGGCGCTCCCCCACCGAGCAGTGCACCGGAGGAGCAAGCAAGAGCTCCTTCCCCAGATCACGTGGAAGCTCCTTCCGATCGACCGGTGACACCGCCTAAAGTCGCTGATCGGGAGAAGGGTTCAATGACTCCTTCCACTATGGGAGGGAGGAGGAGCCCAGGCGAGCTCGGACGATGAGGTCAAGGAAATCCAAGGGCACCCTCATGACAGCCGTGAGCACATTTACATCTGGCGCCAGCGTGGAGACCACTTGGCTAGTCACGAGGAGATAGCCAAAATAGAAGAGGCAGAGCGAGTGGAACGCGCCGCTAAATGCCTTATTAGCGAAGTCAAGGTAAGACCTGCAAGACTCAAAAAATGTTTTCTTTAGATGCAATCTTGTCAGTATAAAACATGTGCGCATATGTACTTCCAATGCACAGGACGTGATGAAGACGGCAAAATATCATAAAAGATGTTTCGACTAGATTGAGGGCGCGTAATGGCAGAGAACAAGCCCTAAGAGGCAAGGTGGACCGACTTTGGTTAGAAGTTGAGAGGACCTCCAAAGATAAAGCTGCTCAAGAGGAGCAGGTGACCGACTTGTCCCGGCAGTTAGCTGAAAAGAATAGATAAAGATTAGGTAGGTCTCTAAGCCACTGGAATGTTCAGTAATTCGTTCGTTTTGACTAGGATTACTGCTGCTATTGTAGGTCTAGAGGAAGAGCTAGAACGTCTCCGCAAGGAGAGAGATCAGCTCGACTAGGAACGCGTCTGTATCCTAGAGAATGAGAAGAAAATTTGGAAGAGCTGAAGCCCAGAGACTGAGAGCTTGCTGGTAAGCCTAGAAATAGTAAGTAGATTAGGATTCCTTGATGTCGAGTTGATAAGTGGCTTTTGGTGGTGCAGTAATGAAGGTAAACACCAAGAAGCATCTTGAGGACCTGGTCAAGGATTGGGATACTTGGAATAATAGGTGTATCTAGATCTGGAAGGGTATATCCTCGGTCCTTGACCTTATCAGCCCTTAGTTGCCCGAGAGCCAGCCCCAAGCACAGAGCCTTGGAGCAATTGAGAAATCTCAACGCACTTGGGGCTAGCTTCAATAGTTTATGAAGGATGCCGATGAATATGCAGGTGCTCATGTACTAAGCATGGTGCACGCCCGCTACCCCCTGGTCGATTTGTCTCGCCTGGAAAGGGGTACCCAAAGGAGGATGGTCCGAAGGAGGCGGACGACCTTCGTGTCGGCCTGCTGGACTTGTCGTCGACTGTGATCGGCGACTTCAACCTCTGTGGGACTTCTGCTCCATTGAGCCAGCCAAGCTTGGACAGGTCGACTGGGTTGTGGTCGGGGTCATCTTCGGTGGGACTTCTGCTCCATTGGCGCCTGCGGTCATGACCAGCCAGGCGCCGGTGGCCCGGACCTACGCGTCGACGGTACTGGAAGTGCATGCTGCAGCGACCACCGAGCAGCCCGAGTAGCGACCACCGAGTAGCCTGTAAACGTAGACCAGTACTGCCTAAAGGTGTTTTTATTGTAAACTTTGCTGTGAAAGTTTGTAATAAAGTTTTAGTTTGTAAACCATGGTTAAGTGTTGTGATTGTCTGTTTGAGTACAATATAACTAAGTGAGAGTGGCAGACCACCCTGTTTTAGTTGTTTTATTGAACTTGAATGTCGAAAATGGGAGAAACCACACTCGATGTGTGTTCTGCCTATAGGACATAAATAACAAAACCTAAGATTTGATATGAATCATAGATAAATAAGAAAACACCGATTAGATGTTTTTGTCTAGGGATAAAAACGTCGTAGCTTGTCTATATGCTAAGAGTTAGGCAAACTTGTTCTGTCTAGATAGGCTAATCTATAAGATGTAGGCCGTGTGACTTCCATGACCATGAAGGGCCCTTCCCAAGGTGTGGACAGTTTGTGCATCCCTTCCTGGCTTGTCTTCCATTTCAACACCAAGTCACCGACCATGAAGAACCGCTCCTTGACGTTTCGGTTGTACTATAATCATAGGACATCGTGATACTTGGGTGTTCCAACGCAAGAATCTAGCCAGCGTTCCTCTGTGCAATTGATTTCAAATTCTCTAGTCTTGTCTACTGTAACATCCGTGATGTTGGATACTAAAACTTGATCATGTCATCATAAGCATTGCATAGCATAGTTGTTAAGCACATCATGATGCATCAACTTAAAATAAGTTTAATTCGGTTGATTGTGCTTAGGGAACTAAAGTGTGCTTATGTTGTGTAGTGATGCCTCTGTTGGTTGTATAATCCTTGGTAGTGGAGGGTTATATGGAAATAGGGGAGAAAACCCTAATTTTTTTAAACCCTAGTTTCTACCCCTTTTTTATAACTAAAAAACTAAGAGAAATTTGGGGATGAGTTCAAAAGCAAAGTTGTAGATCTTGTCAAGATGTACAACTTTGATGTTTTGAGTTTTTGAAGTTTCAATACAAAATCCAAAGTAATTTTGAAAATACAGATTTCCAGAAATTGTCAACTTTTTAATTTCAATCCCTAATTGAAAATCTGTTTGGAATCTTGAAAAGTGATCAAAATGAAAGTTGTAGAGCTTATCAAAAGGAACAACTTTTATTTTGGGAATTTTTCATGTTGTTGAGAAAAATAAAAAGTAATTTTGGAATTTCTATTCTGCCCCAATTCAAATCAGTTTTGCCCCCAAATTGGAATTTGAATTTCAAAATGATTTGCTCAAAATCACATTGTTCCACTCAAAACTAGCTTTGAGTCCTTAAAGATGTTTTGTAGATAATTAAATTTTGAACAAACTCTATTTTGGCTCAATTTTAAGATTTATTCAAAATTTCAGTTTAATTTTGAAATCAGTAGGGAGGGGATAAGAAGGAGCTACAGTGGCTCGGGCCAATGGTGGCTCGGCAGCTCCTGCTTGCCTCCGGCAAGCTGCCGTGGCCGGCTCGACCACTGCTCGCGGCTGCCACATTGCTGCCCTGCTGCCCAACTCAAGCTTGGTCGATGTTATCTACAAGCGCAGCGTCGCCGCGCTTCTTCCTCTTTGCTCGCCGACGACATGCGAAGCTCGTCGGAACAAATTCATCGCCACCACAGCAGCTCATCACAATAGCTCCCGCTTGTAGCTTTGCCTCGTCCTAGCGCGGCTCCTATACCTGCTTGCGCCGCTCCTCGCTACCGGAATCGGCCATGAGCCTCATGCCATGGCCGTGTGCTGAGCTTCCGCCATGGTCGTCCACCTTCGCAGTTGCTTGATCACAGCCTCCCAGCTTTCTTTACTCAAGATAACCGCACCGCAACCTTCCTCAGCTCATGCTGTGCCTCTTCAGCTCCTCCTCTGACTGCCACTGCCTTCAGAGCACTACCCGTAGCAGCCGCCGCCGGCACGACCATCTCTGGTCCAACCGTGAGCGTGGCCACGGAGCCACGGACCACCTCTGGTCATCCTTCGGCAACATACAAGTGCACCGGACCATGAGGAAGCTCCCTCGCCACTCCATTTCCACAGATACGCATCCCACTG